>NW_021196383.1:0-2728 GCF_002162155.2 Triticum dicoccoides
CAAGGAGCCAACACCTCTCCCTCCCCCTTCTCCCCCACCCTCCTCTGCTCTGTTTCTTCCATGTTAAGTTGTTCGTTGCTTGCTGTTTTTCAGTTGTTCATTGCTTCCTGCTTTGCTGGTTGCTCACTGCTTTGTGCTAGCTGCTTTGCTGGTTGCTCACTACCTCTCTTATAGTGGTTAGTGGATCCTGGATGGTTAGAATAATGCATGATTACTGTTGGGGAGAAGAGAATGTGCAAAGAGGATGGATCCTATATAGGCTCTACAACCAGCAGCAAGTGCAAGATGTGTAGTGTGTATGCCTAGTTGCCTACCAAATTCTACTTCATTCTACTGCTTAGAACTCTCTAAGGCGTCCGCCTTGCCTTATGCCTTACCGCTTAGGCGGTGAGGCGCCCCCCCATCGCCTTGCCTCGCCTTACCGCCTTGAAAACATTGCTCCTAATGTGTCGAAAATGATAGAGGTTCAGTTCAGGAACCAGAAATATGAATAAGAAAGAAACAAATAAATATAGGGAATTATTTGTCAAATTGTGAGTTATGCACATGCAACGCTATCTCTTTGAGGGTGCCACTATCAAATCTTGAGTTTCAAATGAATGAAACACTTCTCACCTAAGTAATGAAAGTACCACTCGATCTATTTATAGATGAATGGAACACTGCTTGGCTAAGCATCAGACACACGATTATTCATGCTAGCTAGCTGCACAAAGCCATGACCTACGGACTCTGCTTCCTATTCTTCCTGTCGGCTCTCAACGGGGCAGCACAACACCAAAAAGAAGCGAAGAAATAACATGAACACCTGATAAAGAAAGTAGTGAATCACATGTTGTAAATCAGTACAAAATAAATTAGCTATTTCATATCCAGATGTTCTATTTTCAAAATAACTCCTTATATTAGAGCTGATTCCATTTACATTTTAAACAAATGTTGAGGGAGGGGTTAATGCTACCATGATACAAGCATGGTATAGGTTGCATAATGGCATGTAAGGTAGCATGTCCCTATAAATTCAACCGTCCAGGCCAAATACTTTGTATGAGTCCCAAATGGTTATTACAGCATAGAGCAAAATAGAACTTTTAAATGACAAAAATGGGCATTGCCAAATTTGTACAGAGTATATACAACACACAAAATAATCCAGGGATCTGCGGCGAATGGACATAACGGAGAATGAAACTGGACGTCAATGCATTGTTTAGTGAGCAAGTAGAAAAATATAATAAAGAAAATAGTTCATGACTGAAAATTTAGCTGTTCTGGTGCCATACTAAAGAGCACATTATATACAGTGTCGCTTAGTAATTAGTAGTTGTCTGTCTCCAGGAAGTTTGGAAACGATAAACAGCTAAGAATGTGAAATGGAAAGTATGATAAGAATATAGAGGCAAAAGAGTCGTGTTGAATCATCACATATATAAATAAGCAGCAGGATGAGTATAACATATATTCATGAGAATTATCCAGTGGTGTTAATTACGGTTCAACATACTACTCCTTCAGACACCATGCAGAAAAATTAAGTATGGACTAAACAGCATCAATGAGCACATTCTTCTTCTCAAAGAAAAGTGTGCATTGTTATAGCAAAGACAAGAACTGTTTCCAAACAACAATGAGGGCCCTAAAAGGTCCAAGCTATTGTAGCTTGTACATGTAAACAGAAAAAGAACAAAGCATCTCAGCGATTATATACCATATTCTTCGTGTTTTAAATGATAGTTGGTCCCGGACATTCTTCCAAATAAAATATGAAACCACAAAAAACAATTCAGCTTCAGAGTTCATCGACATGGCGGTGGCTATATTGTTTTTATACCAAATTAAGTGAATCTCTGCAAAAAACCATCTTATTAGCTAACAAAAACTGACCAACAAAATAGCAAACAAAATTACATGTCTATATGTTCTTAGAACCAAGAGGGGGCATGTAAATTCTAAAAATCAAGTGAATGTATGCACCTAGTTAGAAAAGGAGCATTCCACTTTTCTCTAATCTCATAGGTAAATAACATCAATGTAGCTGTATGGATTGAGCTCCTCGAAGTTCAAACCATAACAGTTTAGTTTACACATGGATCAGTTCAATTCTATCTGAAGATCAAACGTTTGGCTACTCAATCGGATGGCTGAAAATCCAAGTGCTCTGGGAGGCTCAAGTTTGTGTGTGGTTGTAACAATGGGATGAAGGATCTTACATTGTTGTATGTGGAAACAAACCTCAATTAGCATTTCTTTAGATTTGGTCACATTCAGTCAATCCTTTCTCCCATGGCAAAAATAATTGGAAGCTGAATCACATGGGAAATAGAACATAATGGGAAATAAATTAACTCGTAGATGAAAAACACTGGCGCTGGGCGCGCTGTACCTGGAGGCCGCGCTGGTTGAGTCCCTTGACGGCGACAGCGATGCATCTCCCTTGGCATCGAGTGGGCAGTCGAATCCTGTTTAGACGCTGCTGAAGACGCCCTTGCCGTCCATATATGAAATGAAAGAGCCTGCATTCATTGTCCAGATATGAAATGAAAGCCGCCATGAAGAAAGAAAAATATAGGCAGCATGCTCCTTAAAAACAACACAAACTATTGGATATTTTGCCAAAGGCACAACAAATCATTATACTATCAGCACCATTTATTCTTCACCTAATTCAACAGCGGCATAACACGCATATTGCTCAATATATCCAACTGATATATATCGTCCACAATCT
>NW_021196384.1:0-1366 GCF_002162155.2 Triticum dicoccoides
TCGTGCTGCTGGATCTTCATCAACCTCTCCGTCCCCCTTGCTGGATCAAGAAGGAGGAGACGTCTCCCGTCCCGTACGTGTGTTGAACGCGGAGGTGCCGTCCGTTCGGCGCTGGTCATCGGTGATTTGGATCACGTCGAGTACGACTACATCATCACCTTGCAAGCTTCCGCACGCGATCTACAAGTGGTATGTAGATGCAAACTCTCTCCCTAGACTCGTTGCTTAGATGAACTCATAGATGGATCTTGGTGAAACCGTAGGAAAAATTTTAATTTTCTGCAACGTTCCCCAACAGTGGCATCATGAGCCAGGTTTATGCGTAGTTCTCTTTGCACGAGTAGAACACAACTTTGTTGTGGGCGTGGATTTTGTCATCTTACTTGCCTCTACTAGTCTTTTCTTGCTCAACGGTATTGTGGGATGAAGCGGCCCGGACCAACCTTACACGTACACTTACATGAGACCGGTTCCACCGACTGACATGCACAAGTTGCATAAGGTGGCTGGCGGGTGTCTGTCTCTCCCACCTTAGTTGGAGCGGAATCGATGAACAGGGCCCTTATGAAGGGTAAATAGAAGTTGACAAAATCACGTTGTGGTGATTCGTAGGTAAGAAAACGTTCTTTCTAGAACCCAATTGCAGCCACGTAAAAGATGCAACAACAATTAGAGGACGTCTAACTTGTTTTTGCAGCGATTGATCATGTGATGTGATATGGCCAGAAGTTGTGATGAATAATGAATTGTGATGTATGAGATCATGTTCTTTGTAATAGGATTCACGACTTGCATGTCGATGAGTATGACAACCGGCAGGAGCCATAGGAGTTGTCATTATTTTTTGTATGACCTGCGTGTCATTGAATAACGTCATGTAAACTACTTTACTTTATTGCTAAACGTTAGTCATAGAAGTAGAAGTAGTCGTTGGCGTGACAACTCCATGAAGACACGATGATGGAGATCATGATGATGGAGATCATGGTGTCAAGCCGGTGACAAGATGATCATGGAGCCCCGAAGATGAAGATCAATGGAGCTATATGATATTGGCCATATCATGTCACAACTATATAATTGCATGTGATGTTTATTATGTATTATGCATCTTGTTTACTTAGGACGACGGTAGTAAATAAGATGATCCCTTATAAAATTTCAAGAAGTGTTCTCCCCTAACTGTGCACCGTTGCTACAGTTCGTCGTTTCTAAGCACCACGTGATGATCGGGTGTGATGGATTCTTATGTTCACATACAACGGGTGTAAGACAGTTTTACACAGCGAAAACACTTAGGGTTAACTTGACGAGCCTAGCATGTGCAGACATGGCCTCGGAACACGGAGACCGAAAGGTCGAACAC
>NW_021196385.1:0-752 GCF_002162155.2 Triticum dicoccoides
TCAAATTCAAACTATTTTGAATTTTTGAACATTTTCCAAATTGGTGAAAAATAGAAACCCCAATTTATTTAAAACAAACTGAACATTTTTCAAGAAAACAAAAAATATTTAAAATTTCCAAGCAATTTTCAAAAACACGAAGGTTTTATGAATTTATGAACAATTATTTTAAACATGATTTTTTTAGCTTGGGAACTATGAGTTAAGAACATGATTTTTCAAATTTACAAACATTTTTTAAAAAGTCAAACAATATTTTGGAAAACAAATGACTTTTCAAATTCTGAACATTTTTCGAAAAGTTTGAAATTATGAAAAAGAGAAGGAAAAATGAAGTAGAAAAACAATAAAGAATAGAAAATTAGTAATAAAAAGGAAAAAAAATTAGTCTAAACACACTTTATTTATTATTAAATAATGAATTTGGGAATACAAGAAAGATCTGGAGGGTTCAGTAGCCAAAGATGGCGGCCAAACTCCAAACCAAAAGCATGTCTAGCAAGGCTATGTGCCTTGAAATTGGTCTCACGCGTTCAAAGATGAAGGAGCATTCATTTGTAATAGCTATAATCTCCCTGATGACACTGGCATAGGTTCCTCCGGTTCCCTGTTTAATGTTATTGACTACAACTTGATAATCTAAAGCGATCTTCACATGTGATAGTGATAGGTGTAGAGCAAGTGCCATAGGCTCTCGACAAGCTAGTGCTTCAAGAGACGCTGGATCTGTAATCCTGAAGATCCTAATGGTC
>NW_021196386.1:0-911 GCF_002162155.2 Triticum dicoccoides
ACCCCTGCAGGGTTATCATGATCTATTCGAATAGCCGCGTCCGCGGTAAAGGACTACTTGGTTGCCTATACAGTTCATAGACAAGTAAATGGAAACTACTAAAAGCCTCAAGATAAGTGTGAGTGCCGAGGATGGCTCTTCCGTAGGAAGACGGAGGTGGATCCTCGGTAGTGTATTGAATTGGTGAGTAGTGGACTCGTGTGCGCAAAACCATTTCGAGTTGGAGTCTCGTAGGTTAGCCTAGCCAAGAGTCAAAGCTGGCTTGCTGCAACAACTCCACCAACCCTTCTTGATAATATGCATGTATGTAGGATCTGATGTAAGTCTTGCTGAGTACCTTTGTACTCATGTTGCTATAATTTACATTTTTACAGAAGACGCTGCAACCCCTTCTGATGGGTTCTACGTAGACGTTGACATCAATGAGTAGGCTAAGGCCCAGGTGGTGATCCTGAGCTTGTGAAGGACCATGTAGTATAGCTAGACTTTCCAAGCCTCTTTTATTTTACTAGTTGTCTGTACTCAGACAAGTTATTTCCGCTGCTGGTTTGTATGACTGTATGACTTGAATGCTGGGTCGTGTGACCCGTACCTTTGTGTATGTTATGTATGGCTCTCTGAGCCTTAAATAAAGTACTTGTGTCATAGAGTCATGTTGTGATGCCTTGTTGTATTTGCACATATCGAGCATATTGTGTGTATGTTTGAAATGCTTGGTATGTGTGGGATCTGACTATCTAGTTGTTTATCCTTAGTAGCCTCTCTTACCGGGAAATGTCTCCTAGTGTTACCTCTGAGCCATGGTAGCTTGCTACTGCTCGGGAACACTTAGGCTGGCCGGCATGTGTCCTTCTTCGTTCCTGTGTCTGTCCCTTCGGGGAAATGTCACGCATTGAGTACCGGAGTCCTGT
>NW_021196387.1:0-932 GCF_002162155.2 Triticum dicoccoides
AAGCTGAACAAGCGCGGCAGGACGCAGTCGACCTTTTAGAGGAAGAAAGGGAGATGGCTCTGATCCGATCGACCATCTACCAACAAGATTTGCGTCGTTTCCACGCCAGAAATGTGAGAGGTCGAGCCTTCCAGGAAGGAGATTTAGTTCTCCGAGTGGATCAGAAGAAACCACACAAGCTTGCTCCTTCTTGGGAAGGACCCTTCATCGTCACCAAAGTTCTCCACAACGGGGCATACCGTCTTTACAACGTCGAACATAATATCGACGAGCCCCGAGCTTGGAATGCGGAACTACTCCGCCCATTTTACACTTAAGTTTATCACTCGGATGAGTTGCAATAAAAGTACTCCTGTAGTTCATGGATTTCAAAATAATAGTGTCATAGTTCCTCCATAATTTTTGTCACTTTTTATTTTTGTCCAATAAAATTTTCCCCTCAGTGGGTGACTTCGCCGCGAATCCGTTTCGCCTAAGTTTGTAAAAATCCTTACCGAGTGGTTAGCCAGACTCCCACTCGGAGGCTTAGCTGCGAATCCGTTTCGCCTAAGATTAAATAAAATCCTACCGAGTGGTGAGCCAGACTCCCACTCGGAGGCTTAGCTGCGAATCCGTTTCGCCTAAGATTAAATAAAATCCTACCGAGTGGTAAGCCAGACTTCCACTCGGAGGCTTAGCTGCAGTCCTAGTACTCGCCTAAGTTATCAAAATCCTACTGAGTGGTGAGCCAGACTCCCACTCGGAGGCTTAGTTGCGAATCCGTTTCGCCTAAGATTAAATAAAATCCTACCGAGTGGTAAGCCAGACTTCCACTCGGAGGCTTAGCTGCAGTCCTAGTACTCGCCTAAGTTATCAAAATCCTACTAAGTGGTAAGCCAGACTTCCACTCGGAGGCTTAGCTGCAGTCCAAGTACTCGCCTAAGATTAAATAA
>NW_021196388.1:0-1973 GCF_002162155.2 Triticum dicoccoides
CTCCGCCTCGACCCCCTCCTTCCTCCCCACCGACCCACGGCCCTCCGGAAGCCCCGCAACGCCGCCACCATCGCCGTTCCGTCGCCGGCCACCGAAGCTCGCCGCCGTTCGATTCGCCGCCGACAGGACATCCCCGAGCCCACTGACCAACCCTGCGGAACCGCGGTGAGCTCCTCTGCCGTTCGCCCCTTTTTCCCGTCGCTCCGCACGCTCCCTAGCGCTAGCGCTGCCGTGCCCGAAGCTCGCCGCCGCCGCGCCTCATCGCCGGCGTGGCTAGAGCCACCACAGCTCGAATCCGAGCACACCGCTGTGCTCAGAGAACTCCCAGGAGCCCGTAGCGCCCACCAGCCCCTCATCCCATGCACCATAGCGCCATCTCCGCTGTTGCCCGAGCTCCGGCCGCCGCCGCGAGCTCGACTCCGGCGAGTACAGCGCACCCCGTCCGCTCCTTCCTGCTCCGTTGGATGTGGAAGAGCACGGGCTACGCCCCGGTGGTCTCCGCGAGTCCAGCCGCCGCCTGTAGCTCAAGTCCGGCGAGCTCCCGCCGCAGTTTTGGTCGTCGCCGGCCGAACTCCGGCGAAGTCGACGTGGCTTAGTTAATTAGTCACTAACCCCCCCACCTACTGACGCTGACAAGTGGGCCCCAGGGCTTAGTCAAAGCTAACCAGCCCGGGTCAACGTGGGATTAGTCCCTGTGTCACTGACGTGTGGACCCCACACGTCAGGTTTGACCCGGGGCAGCCCTGTTGACTTGCTGATGCAAGCATGACGCAGTGCTGATGTCATAACTCATTTTCTGGATTTAACTTAATTCTGAAATTCCAGAAAATAACTAAAACTTCAATAAATCATAGAAAATTAACCGTAACTCCAAATTAAATAAATTATATATGAAAAATTATCAGAAAAATTCAAGGAATCCATCTGTACCATTTTCATGCATGTTAGAACAACTTATAGCTGCTGTTTAGCACAAATCAATTAAAGGGCCTTTATTTAATCACATATGGAGTTTGAATTTGAATTTTATATTCAAACCAACTTCATTTAATCTGTTGCTAGTCGCATTAGCCCAAAACACATTCATATTGCCATGTCATAGCATGCATCATATTGTGCATTGCATTGATCGTGTTTTTCTGTGTTGCCGGTATTTGTCCCCTCTCGATAGACGTGATACCGATGATGCGATCGTTGACACTGATGAAGACTCAATGTTATCTTCAGAAGTGCCAGGCAAGCAAAACCCCCTTGTTCATTCTGATACAATCCTACTCTCTCGCTCCTGCTCTCTTTTACTACATTAGGACAACAACGATTCATCTGTTATTTGCTGCGGTAGCTGAACCCCTTTATCCTTTGCATGACCTGTCATTCCACAGTAAATAGATGAAACCCACTAGTATGAGTAGGAATTGTTTGAGCCCTGTTGTGCCTACTCATTCATGTTTGTTTGTCATGCCTGCTACTGCTTAGAGTTGAGTCAGGTCTGATTCATCGGGGATGAATCAGAGGCGTGTGAACATGTCCTACTGTGTGTGAGCTAAGTGTGTGAACACGATTTGGTAAAGGTAGCGGTGAGAGGCCATGTAGGAGTACATGGTGGGTTGTCTCATTGCAGCCGTCCTCAGGAACTGAGTTCTGTGTTTGTGATCCATGATTCAGCTACTACCATACATTGGGCCCTGAAATATGACCCCGCTCGACTTCTTAATCACCCTAGTCCTCTGTCCAGGAGTTGCAAGTAGTTTCTGGTGTTTGTAGCTTACTGGAGGCCGTGGACAGCGCTGACCGTAGGGGTGGGCTGTGATGCGGTAGGTACGTGGCACGGTGTACCGGATGCCCGTTTGGTATCTCGGGAACCCTGTTCACATCGTTTGGGGCTGTGAGCGAAACTCCGGCCGGATCTCCTCATGGATGGAACCCGAATAGGCGATAAACCTGGACTAGAGACTTGAGTGTTTAGGTAGGTC
>NW_021196389.1:0-703 GCF_002162155.2 Triticum dicoccoides
TGGTTTGTTGCATTCGAACGCGCGCAGTGGCGCGCATCTAGTGGTGGCGGTGACAGGTGCTGGGGTGGCCGGAGCTGCCGGCGGCGAGCTCCTTTGCGGCTGCCGGAGTTCGGGCAATCTCGGGGTCGGGGTTAGGGAGCACGGCAGGAGGAGCTGGGGCGTGCTACAGACTCTTGAGATCACGGTGAGCACGACAGTGGCCTCGGATACGAGCTGGGGTGGCTGTGGCCACGGCCACGCCATGGCCGGCGGCGAGAGATTCTCGGGCAAAGTGGTGGGGCTAGCTAGAGAGGGAGGTGGGGCACGGGAAGAGGGGGAATCAGCACAGGAGCTCACAGCGGGTGCAGTGGTGGCCTCGGCGAGCTCGGGGAGGCACCGGAGCCGACGAATTTGACGAAGACGGCCGGCGGGTCCGAGGTAGAAGACGACGTCGATGGCGGCGATGCGGCACGTCCGGGGCCTCGTGGCTCGTTGAGGGGGTAGAAGGAGGACCCGCGGAGCTTCCTGGGGCGTCGGTGAGGCTAGGGGTGGCCGGTGGCCATGGGTACGGCGACGATGGCGGCGAGCTCCGCTCGGTGGTGTGCGCGGGAGGGAAGCAGAGGAGGGAACGGGGTCCAGGGGAAGAGAGGGAGGGCTGGACGGCTCCGGGCGGCTGCGTGGCGTCTCCACGCATGGATAGGCTCGAAGGGGGAGGCCTCCAGCG
>NW_021196390.1:0-1022 GCF_002162155.2 Triticum dicoccoides
GGCGGAGGTTCGGCTGTGGTGGAGATGCAGCTACGGTGAGGGAACGAGGGGAAGAAGAGGGGGAAACGGTGGCGTAGCTCACCGCGGTTGCAGTGGGCGTCGAAGCGGGCTCGGGGACGCGCTGGAGACGGCGAATTCGTCGGCGACGGTGGTCGGAGCCCGAAGAGGGGAACGGCGACGTGGCGGCGATGCAGGGCTTCCGGGGACTCGTGGAGCGGTGGGGAGGAAGAGGGAGTTGTGGCGGAGCTTCTGAGCTATTCGGGGGAGCGAGGGGTGGTCGGAGGCGGTGGCTATGGCGAACGGCGGCGACGGTGTGCTTCGGCCGAGAGCGAGAGAGAGCGAGGGAGGAACGGGGGAGAGTGAAAGGGAGCAGGGGGAGAGGCGTGGCGTCGTCCAGGGCGTCGAGCGAGGAGGGGAGGGCAGGCAAGCAGGCGAGCAGGTGGCGTGGCGCGGTGGCCGTGCGCGCACGCCGGCCACACTCCCCTCCCTCTGTCGGGACGAAGATGACAGAGGAGGGAGGTGGGCTGGGCCGGCTGCTGGCTGGGCTGAACAGGGAGGAGCCCAGGTAAGCTTCTCCCTTTTAGTTTTTTTCTGTTTTCTGTTTTATTTAATATAACTGCAACTTTGTTGAATTAAATAAAATACCTAGGCAATTCCAAAAATCACCAAACTACTCCTGGCTCATAGTTGGATTATTTCCAACATGAAACATTTTAGTTTGGAGATATTTGAGCATTTAATATTTTATATAATTTTAAATGCCCAAATTCAAATAGTTATGATTTAACTCAAGAACCCTAGGATGGCCTAGAAAAGTGTGCACCATTTTTGGCAGAGGTTCTGAACCAAGGCAAAAATGATGGGCATTTTAGAAGGGCATTTCAGGTTCATTGAAAATTTATTTTAGTAAACCCTAGTTGGTTTCAGAGGGGACTGGGGGTTCTGTCATCCCCATTTCAAGTTTCTGATGAAAGAGTAAACATGATGCAACACTCTAATGCATGACTAGCTAGGGTGTGACA
>NW_021196391.1:0-1363 GCF_002162155.2 Triticum dicoccoides
AACCTGCCGCAGAGAGCACCGATTCACAAACATTACCAAACAGTGTGCAACAATATGATGCATGCATGAAACATGGCAATATGAGTGTGTTGGGCTAATGCAACTAAAACCAGAAGGGTTTGAACAAATTTGAATCAAGGATTCAAATTTCAAATTCAAATATGGCCTTTTAAAGTGCTTTTCCTTGTTCTGCTTAAAACATCAATTTAACTTGTTTGAACATGCATGAAAATAGTACAGATGGATAGATTGGATTTTTCTGATCATTTTTCATATATAATGTGTCCAATTTGGAGTTACAGAATAAAAGTTATGAATTTTTGAAGTTTAAATAATATTCTGGAATTTCCTGATTTAAATTAAATCCAGAAAATCAATTACTGCGTCAGCCTGACGTCAGTGTGACGTCAGTAGGTCAACGGAGCAGGTCTGGGTCAAATCTGACAGTGGGTCCCGCATGTCAGGGTGATTATTTTAATTAAAATTTAATTAAAACTAATCATGTTTAATTAACAGGGCTGGGCCCCACCTGTCATTGACTCAGGGGAGTCAACCAGGGCCCACCCGTGGTCAAACCCGGGTCGGCTGCACCGGCGTTTAGCCGCCGGCGAGCCCGACGCGGCGGCGGAAGTGGTTTTGGCCATTTCGGCCACCAAATGGGCCGCGGAGACCACCGGGGAAGCTGAGGACAAACCGCAGCTCTTGGCGGAGTCCGTTGAGGTCGGGGTGGCCGGAGTTGGCGCCGGCGACGACTTTGGCGGCCACCGGGGTTCGGTCGGAGGTGAACTTGGCGCTAGAGGGTTCGGTGAGGCTCGTGGAGTAGCTAGCTAGGTGCTGCGGGACTTGGTGAGTAAGATGGACACCATCTTGCGGCCGGAGGATGACCGGGAGCACGTCCGCGGCGGTGGGTGCGGTTGAGCTCCGGGAGGTTGCTACACGGCTCGGGAGCAAGAACGGAAGGGAGGGGAAGATGGCTAAGCTCACAGTGAGTGCGACGGAGTCCTTGGTGCGGCCGGAGATGGACCGGAGCGACGATGGCGTTGAAGGGGATCTCCGGCGACGGTGAGCTCGGGCGAGGTCGGTGCGGTGGACTCGGGCGTTGCGAGCGCTCGGGGCTCGGCTGCTCGATGAAGTGGACAGCGGCGGAGCTCCTGGACACGGTGAGACGGCGTGGGGTGGTCGGAGGGCGTGGCTACGGCGAGGGGGTGGCGGCGATGGCGTCGGCCATGGCTGGGGCGTGCGAGGGGGAGGAGCTGGAGAGGAGAGGGGGTGTCTGGGGGGTTCGGGGGAGAGAGGGAGGCCGATCCACGACGTCACCTGGCGAGGGGAGCGGCGAGGCGGCGAGCAGGTGCGTGGCGCACGC
>NW_021196392.1:0-1230 GCF_002162155.2 Triticum dicoccoides
TAAAAATAGCCTATACTTATGTATTTCGAAATTACATGGGCCTGGCCCAATAATAAGGTGACGCAGCACCTAAAATAGCCTCGGGACGAAATTTATGAAGTGGCATCTTGTATATTTCGTCCAAGGCTTCATGCACCCATTATGGTGGCTTCAAAGTCCTGAAATCATCACTTGTAACTCCGTTCTTGTTTCCCTTGCGCATGCCATCATCTCCATGCTTGTTCTTGCTCCAATGTTCATCCTTCTCCAAGCTAGGCCCTTCATTTGTAAGCAAAACAAATGTATCCAATTTAGGCAGCATCATATTCTCATGAACATTAGAATCATTACCAAGAAACGAAAGTACCTGGTAATTTAGTTGGCGTGCACGAGCTCTAGTAATTGGTCCAGTATGTATAGCAGCAGGGGTTGTGGGTGTAACAATTGTATTGATGTCCTCATCACGTACCGATTGACAAAGGGAATTGCATACAGGGTTTGATCGAATCCTCGACATCGTGGTTCATCCGATGACAACATCGAGGAGCATGTGGGAGCCATCATGGGTATCCAGATCCCGCTGATGGTTATTGACTGAGAGCGTCTCGGTCATGTCTGCATGTCTCCCGAACCCGTAGGGTCTACACACTTAAGGTTCGGTGATGCTAGGGTTATGAAGATATGGATATGCAGAAACCCGAATGTTGTTCGGAGTCCCGGATGAGATCCCGGACGTCACGAGGAGTTCCGGAATGGTCCGGAGGTAAAGAATTATATATAGGAAGTGCTATTTCGGGCATCGGGACAAGTTTCGGGGTTATCGGTATTGTACCGGGACCACCTGAAGGGTCCCGGGGGTCCACCGGGTGGGGCCACCTGTCCCGGGGGGCCACATGGGCTGTAGGGGGTGCGCCTTGGCCATCATGGGCCAAGGGCACCAGCCCCTATAGGCCCATGCGCCTAGGGTTTCCCCCTAGGAGGAGTCCTAGTGGTGGAAGGCACCCCTAGGTGCCTTGGGGGGGAGGGAAACCTCCCCTAGGCCGCCGCCCCCCCTAGTAGATCTCATCTACTAGGGCCGGCGCCCCCCCTGGCACCCCTATATATAGTGGGGGAGAGGAGGGACTTCATACACCAGCCCCTGGCGCCTCCACCTCCCCCCGTTACGTCTCTCCCTCGTAGTCTCGGCGAAGCCCTGCTGCTGTGACGCCCTGCATCCACCACCACGCCGTCGTGCTGCTGGATCTTCATCAA
>NW_021196393.1:0-1545 GCF_002162155.2 Triticum dicoccoides
AAACTTCAAAAATTCATAACTTTTATTCTGTAACTCCAAATTGGACAAATTATATATGAAAAATGATCAGAAAAATCCAATCTATCCATCTGTACTATTTTCATGCATGATCAAACAAGTTAAATTGATGTTTTAAGCAGAACAAGGAAAAGCACTTTAAAAGACCATATTTGAACTTAAAATTTGAATCCTTGATTCAAATTTGTTCAAACCCCTCTGTTCTTAGTTGCATTAGCCCAACCCACTCATATTGCCATGTTTCATGCATGCATCATATTGTTGCACATTGTTTGGTGATGGTTGTGTATCGATGTCCTTTGCGACAGGTTCTGCCCCCGAGGAGTACCGTGATTACCCTAACGAAGAACCATATCAGTGCATCGAACCATCAGGCAAGCAACCAACCATTTGATCATATCGATACAATCCCATGTTCTCGCTCCTGCTCTCTTTTACTGCATTAAGACAACGCGATTCAAACTGATGTGTGCTACGGTAGTTGAACCCATTTCCTCTGCATGACCTGTCATTGCCACAGTAACTAGATGAAACCCACTAGCATGTGTAGGAGTTGCTTGAGCCATATGTATGTGTTGTTCCTACCTTGCTATGCCTGCTATGCTTAGAGTCGTGTCAGGTCTGGTTCATCGGGGTGATGGGCTGGGGTGAAATGATTATGTCGGTAATGAGAGTGGTGTGGTGAACACGATTTGGTAAAGGTATCGATGAGAGGCCATGTAGGAGTACATGGTGGGTTGTTTCATTGAAGCCGACCTTAAGCACTGAGATCTGTATGTGTGATTTAAGAATCAGCTACTACCATGCATTAGGCCCGAAACCAATGGACCCTCTCGGCTTCTTATTCACCCTAGTTCTCCGTCCAGGAGTTGCAAGTAGTTTCTGGTGTTTGTAGCCTACTGGAGGCCGTGGACAGCGCTGACCGTAGGGGTGGGCTGTGATGCGGTAGGTACGTGGCCGGGTGTACCGAATACCCGTTAGGTATCTCGGGAACCCTGTTCACATCGTTCGGGGCCGTATGGGAAACCTCGGCCGGACTCCCTGCGGATAGAACCTGAATAGGCGATAAACCTGGACTGGAGGCTTAGGTGATTAGGTAGGTCGTGGCCGACACCCACATTGGGCTTCCGCTTGAAGGTTGCCGAGTACATGTCGTGTAAACGACGGTAAGTGGTGAGAGCGTGTATGAAGAAGTACCCCCTGCAGGGTTAACATGATCTATTCGAATAGCCGCGTCCGCGGTAAAGGACTACTTGGTTGCCTATACAGTTCATAGACAAGTAAATGGAAACTACTAAAAGCCTCAAGATAAGTGTGAGTGCCGAGGATGGCTCTTCCGTAGGAAGACGGAGGCGGATCCTCGGTAGTGTATTGAATTGGTGAGTAGTGGACTCGTGTGCGCAAAACCATTTCAAGTTGGAGTATCGTAGGATAGCCTAGCCAAGAGTCAAAGCTGGCTTGCTGCAATAACTCCACCAACCCTTCTTGATACTATGCATGTATGTAGGATCTGATGTAAGTCTTGCT
>NW_021196394.1:0-1241 GCF_002162155.2 Triticum dicoccoides
CAAGGGTTGGTCGACCGGAACAGAGCCCATCGAGGCGCACTCGACAGAGATGTACCCACAAGCAGTCGAGTGCATGTTTCTGGTCCTGAATGTTTCAGCAGAGCTATCAGAGCCGCAGTTATCCCCCCCAATTTCAGGTTGGCAACAGGAGTCAGCAAGTTCACTGGTGAGTCTAAGCCTGAAACTTGGCTTGAAGACTACCGAGTGGCAGTTCAGATTGGTGGTGGGAACGACGAGGTGGCCATGAAGCATTTGCCCCTCATGTTGGAAGGTTCTGCCAGGGCATGGTTGACTCAATTACCTCCTAGCAGCATTTACACTTGGGAAGATCTGTCCCGAGTGTTCGTCAGAACGTTTGAAGGGACTTGCAAGCGACCAGCTGGATTGACAGAGTTGCAAGTCTGCGTGCAGAAAGCTAATGAGACTCTCAGAGAGTATATTCAGAGGTGGATCACTTTGCACCCCACTGTAGAGAATGTGTCCGATCATCAGGCAGTCTGCGCCTTCAAAGACGGCGTCAAGAACAGAGAACTGAGTTTGAAATTTGGTCGAACCGGTGACATGACCTTGAGTCGGATGATGGAAATTGCTACCAAGTACGCCAATGGCGAAGAATAAGACCGACTCCGAAGCGGCAAGCACAAGCCGAGTCAGTCGGAAAAGGGAAACACCAGTCGGAAACAGAAGCGGAAGGCTGAACCGGTAGCTCCTGGAGAGGCTCTGGCCGTGACTCAAGGAAAGTTTAAGGGGAAACCAAAAGGATCCTGGAACCCCAAGAAGGTAAAGGATAAAGAAGGGAACGACGTGTTGGATATGCCATGTCACATTCACACGAAGAAAGACGAAGAGGGGAATATCATTTACCCAAAGCACACCACTCGCCAATGTCGACTCCTGATCCAGCAGTTTCAGGGAAAACAGTCTAAGGACAAGGAGAAGGAGTCGGACAAGGCCGAAGACAAAGAGGACAGTGAGGGAGGATATCTGCATATCAACTCCACTCTGATGATCTTTGCAGATGTGGAAAGCAGAAGTCGACTGAAAGTGATTAACCGAGAGGTGAACATGGTTGCCCCAGCAAAGGCAAATTATCTGAAGTGGTCTCAAACACCCATCACATTCGACCAATCTGATCACCCGACTCATATTGCCACCCCTGGGAGGCAAGCTTTGGTGGTCGATCCAGTTGTCGAAGGCACTCGACTGACAAAGGTGCTGATGGATGGTGGAAGTGGGCTGAA
>NW_021196395.1:0-1218 GCF_002162155.2 Triticum dicoccoides
GCCCTTGGTGGAGGGGTCCGAAATCAACCCTATCTCTTGTTTCCCCACACATACGGACTCTAAAAATAGCCTATACTTATGTATTTCGAAATTACATGGGCCTGGCCCAATAATAAGGTGACGCAGCACCAAAAATAGCCTCGGGACGAAATTTATGAAGTGGCATCTTGTATATTTCGTCCAAGGCTTCATGCTCCCATTATGGTGGCTTCAAAGTCCTGAAATCATCACTTGTAACTCCGTTCTTGTTCCCCTTGCGCATGCCATCATCTCCATGCTTGTTCTTGCTCCAATGTTCATCCTTCTCCAAGCTAGGCCCTTCATTTGTAAGCAAAACAAATGTATCCAATTTAGGCAGCATCATATTCTCATGAACATTAGAATCATTCCCAAGAAACGAAAGTACCTGGTAATTTAGTTGGCGTGCACGAGCTCTAGTAATTGGTCCAGTATGTATAGCAGCAGGGCCTGTGGGTGTAACAATTGTATTGATGTCCTCATCATCCTCCCCTTCTTGAAATGAAGTCGTCCTCGACGGAAGTTCATCTTCCTCACCCAAATAAGGCTTCAAATCTGCAATGTTAAAAGTGGGACTAACCCCAAAATCTGCAGGCAGCTCAAGTTTATATGCATTATCATTTATTTTCTCTAACACCTTAAAGGGACCATCAGCACGTGGCATTAGCTTTGATTTGCGCAAATCAGGAAATCTATCCTTACGCAAATGTAACCAAACAAGATCTCCAGGTGCAAACACAACATGTTTTCTACGCTTATCTCCAGCAAGTTTATATTTAGCATTCATACGCTCAATGTTTTCCTTAGTTAACTCATGCATTTTTAAAATCAATTCAGCACGTTGTTTAGCATCAAAATTAACCTTCTCCGACGATGGAAGAGGCAACAAATCAATAGGTGCACGAGGTAGGAAACCATACACAACTTCAAAAGGGCACATCTTAGTAGTAGAATGCAATGAACGATTATAAGCAAATTCAATATGAGGCAAGCATTCCTCCCACATTTTCTTATTATTCTTCAAAACAGCCCTAAGCATAGTAGACAACGTTCTATTGACTACTTCAGTTTGTCCATCAGTTTGGGGGTGACAAGTAGTACTAAAAAGCAGTTTAGTCCCCAACTTAGCCCATAAACATCTCCAAAAGTGGCTAAGAAATTTAGTATCACGATCTGAAACAATAGTATTTGGCACACCAT
>NW_021196396.1:0-1617 GCF_002162155.2 Triticum dicoccoides
GCTCTCTCACTCTCTGGTTCTCTCTTCCCCCCCCTCGCTCCTCTGCTCTCTCTCTCTCTCACGGCCGCCCAAATCAGCCGGTGCCCGCCGCTGCAAGGCACCGCGCCCACCGCCGTTCCCTTGCCCCGTGGCTGTGACCCCTAGCTCCGCCTCGCTGTCGTGAAGCTCCACGCCGAAGAACACGCCTGCGGATGCCTAGCAGCGCCGTCGCCGACGCCATCTTCGTCCTCCGCACCGACGGCCGCCGTCGACCGATTCGTCATCACCAGGCCGTCCCCGAGCTCTCTGAGATCACCAACGACCTCGCCGTGAGCTCCTCTACCGACCCCCCCTTCTTCCCTGTCCATTAGCTCGTCGTATCCGTCGTTTCCGTCGAGACCGAGACCTCACCGGCGCCGGACTTGTCGCCGTCGTCGTTTTGGTTCACCTCCGTCCAAACCGAGCACGCAGACGTACTCAGAGCGCTCCCAGGAGCCCGTAACGCCCACCAGCCCCTCCTCCCATGCACCATAGCGCCATCTCCGCTGTTGCCCGAGCTCCAGCCGCCGCCTCGCTCGCCGTCGGCACCGATTCCGGCCGCCCCGAGCGCAACTGACTCCACCAGTAGCTTCGGCTCGTCCCCAGCTCCTCCTAGATGCCCTCCGCGGCCCATTTGGTCGCCGGAGTGGCCAAAACCACTCTCGCCGCCGCGCTAATGGTCGTCGCCGGCCAGAACTCTGGTGGGCTGACGTGGCTTAGTTAATTAGTCACTAACCCCCCCACCTACTGACGCTGACTAGTGGGCCCCAGGGCTTAGTCAAAGCTAACCAGCCCGGGTCAACGCGGGATTAGTCCCTGTGTCACTGACGTGTGGACCCCACACGTCAGGTTTGACCCGGGGCAGCCCTGTTGACTTGCTGATGCAAGCATGACGCAGTGCTGATGTCATAAGTATTTTCTGGATTTAATTTAATTCTGAAATTCCAGAAAATGCCTAAAACTTCAATAAATCATAGAAAATTAACCGTAACTCCAAATTTAATAAATTATATATGAAAAATTATCAGAAAAATTCAAGGAATCCATCTGTACCATTTCCATGCATGTTAGAACAACTTATAGCTGCTGTTTAGCACAAATCGTTTAAAGGGCATTTAAATAATCACATATGGAGTTTGAATTTGAATCTTGTATTCAAACCAACTTCATTTAATCTGTTGCTAGTTGCATTAGCTCAAAACACATTCATTTTGCCATGTCATGATCATGCATCATATTGTGCATTGCATTGATTGTGTTCCCTTCTGTGTTGCCGGTATTTGTCCCCTCTCGATAGACGTGATACCGATGATGTGATCGTTGACACTGATGAAGACTCAATGTTATCTTCAGAAGTGCCAGGCAAGCATAACCCCTTTGTTCATTCCGATACAATCCTACTCTCTCGCTCCTGCTCTCTTTTACTGCATTAGGACAACAACGACATATTTGTTACTTGCTGCGGTAGCTGAACCCCTTTATCCTTTGCATGACCTGTCATTGCCACAGTAAATAGATGAAACCCACTAGCATGAGTAGGAGTTGTTTGAGCCCTGTTGTGCCTACTCATTCTTGCTTGTTTGTCATGCCTGCTACTGC
>NW_021196397.1:0-2020 GCF_002162155.2 Triticum dicoccoides
TTTTCAATGAAGGACCTTGGAGAAGCTGCTTATATATTAGGCATCAAGATCTATAGAGATAGATCAAGACGCCTCATAGGTCTTTCACAAAGCACATACCTTGATAAGATATTGAAGAAGTTCAATATGGATCAGTCTAAGAAGGGGTTCTTGCCTGTGTTGCAAGGTGTGAAATTGAGCTCAGCTCAATGTCCGACCACGGCAGAAGATATAGAAGAGATGAGTGTCATCCCCTATGCCTCAGCCATAGGTTCTATTATGTATGCCATGCTGTGTACCAGACCTGATGTAAACCTTGTCGTAAGTTTGGTATGTAGGTACCAAAGTAATCCCGGCAAGGAACACTGGACAGCGGTCAAGAATATCCTGAAGTACCTGAAAAGGACTAAGGAAATGTTTCTCGTTTATGGAGGTGACGAAGAGCTCGTCGTAAAGGGTTACATCGACGCTAGCTTCGACACAGATCTGGATGACTCTAAGTCACAAACCGGATACGTGTATATTTTGAATGGTGGGGCAGTAAGCTGGTGCAGTTGCAAGCAGAGCGTCGTGGCGGGATCTACATGTGAAGCGGAGTACATGGCAGCCTCGGAGGCAACACATGAAGCAATTTGGGTGAAGGAGTTCATCACCGACCTAGGAGTCATACCCAATGCGTCGGGGCCGATCAAACTCTTCTGTGACAACACTTGAGCTATTGCACTTGCCAAGGAGCCCAGGTTTCACAAGAAGACCAGGCACATCAAGCGTCGCTTCAACTCCATTCGTGAAAATGTTCAAGATGGAGACATAGATATTTGTAAAGTACATATGGACCTGAATGTAGCAGATCCGTTGACAAAACCTCTCCCTAGAGCAAAACATGATCAACACCAGAATTCCATGGGTGTTCGATTCATCACAATGTAACTAGATTATTGACTCTAGTGCAAGTGGGAGACTGTTGGAAATATGCCCTAGAGGCAATAATAAAAGGATTATTATTATATTTCCTTGTTCATGATAATTGTCTTTTATTCATGCTATAATTGTGTTATCCGGAAATCGTAATACATGTGTGAATACATAGACACCAACATGTCCCTAGTAAGCCTCTAGTTGACTAGCTCGTTGATCACATCATTAGGAGAATGATGTGATGGACAAGACCCAATCCTAAACATAGCACAAGATCGTATAGTTCGTTTGCTAGAGTTTTTCCAATGTCAAGTATCTTTTCCTTAGACCATGAGATCGTGTAACTCCCGGATACCGTAGGAGTGCTTTGGGTGTACCAAACGTCACAACGTAATTGGGTGACTATAAAGGTATACTACGGGTATCTCCGAAAGTGTTTGTTGGGTTGACACGGATCAAGACTGGGATTTTTCACTCCGTATAACGGAGAGGTATCTCTGGGCCCACTCGGTAATGCATCATCATAATGAGCTCAAAGTGACCAAGTGTCTGGTCACGGGATCATGCATTACGGTACGAGTGAAGTGACTTGCCGGTAACGAGATTGAATGAGGTATTGGGATACTGACGATCGAATCTCGGGCAAGTAACGTACCGATTGACAAAGGGAATTGTATACAGGGTTGCTTGAATGCTCGACATCGTGGTTCATCCGATGAGATCATCGAGGAGCATGTGGGAGCCAACATGGGTATCCAGATCCCGCTGTTGGTTATTGACCGGAGAGCCATCTCGGTCATGTCTACATGTCTCCTGAACCCGTAGGGTCTACACACTTAAGGTTCGGTGACGCTAGGGTTGTAGAGATATGAATATGCAGTAACCCGAAAGTTTTTCGGAGTCCCGAATGAGATCCTGGACGTCACAAGGAGTTCCGGAATGGTCCGGAGGTGAAGAATTATATATAGGAAGTGCAGTTTCGGCCATCGGGAGAGTTTCGGGGGTCACCGGTATTGTACTGGGACCACCGGAAGTGTCCCGAGGGTCCACCGGGTGGGGCCACCCATCCCGGAGGGCCCCATGGGCTAAGTGGGGAGGGGAACCAGCCCATATTGGGCTGGTG
>NW_021196398.1:0-1564 GCF_002162155.2 Triticum dicoccoides
CTGGTCCATCTTGAACACCTTCAAGATCATGTCAAGGTATGTGCTCATTTGAAAGTATTATTAAGCATTTTGATCTATCCTTATAGATCTTGATGCTCAATGTTCAAGTAGCTTAATCCAGGCTTTCCATTGAAAAACACTTTCAAAATAACCCTATATGCTTTCCAGAAATTCTACGTCATTTCTGATCAACAATATGTCAACAACATATACTCATCAGAAATTCTATAGTGCTCCCACTCACTTCTTTGGAAATACAAGTTTCTCATAAACTTTGTACAAACCCAAAAATTTTGATCATCATCAAAGCATACATTCCAACTCCGAGATGCTCACTCCAGTCCTTAGAAGGATTGCTGGAGCTTTGCATACTTATTAGCATCTTTCGGGATTGACAAAACCTTCCGGTTGTATCACATACAACCTTTCCTCATTAAAATCGTCGACGAAACAATGTTTTGACATCCTATCTGCAAGATTTCATAAATAATGCAGTAATCGCTAATATAATTCCAACAGACTCTTAGCATCGCTACGAGTGAGAAAATCTCATCATAGTCAACTCCTTGAACTTGTCGGAAAACATCTTAACGACAAGTCGAGCTTTCTTAATGGTGACATTTACCATCATTGTCCGTCTTCCTTTTGAAATCCATCTGTACTCATTAGCCTTACGACCATCGAGCCGTTCTGCCAAAGTCTACACTTTGTTTTCATACATGGATCCTCTCTCGGATTTTATGGCCTCAAGCCATTTATCGGAATCCCGGCCCACCATCGCTTCTCCATAGCTCGTAGGTTCATTGTTGTCTAGCAACATGACCTTCAAGACAGGATTACGTACCACTCTGAAGTAGTACGCATCCTTGTCATCCTACGAGGTTTGGGAGTGACTTGATCCGAAGTTTCATGATCAATATCATAAGCTTCCACTTCAATTGGTGTAGGTGCCACAGGAACAACTCCCTGTGCCCTGTCACACACTAGTTGAAGAGACGGTTCAATAACCTCATCAAGTCTCCACCATCCTCCCACTCAATTCTTTCGAGAGAAACTTTTCCTCGAGAAAGGACCCGATTCTAGAAACAATCCATATTGCTTTCGGATCTGAATTAGGATGTATACCCAACTGTTTTGGGTTTCCTATGAAGATGCACTTTATCCGCTTTGGGTTCGAGCTTATCAACCTGAAACTTTTTCATATAAGCGTCGCAGCCCCAAACTTTTAAGAAACGACAACTTAGGTTTCTCTAAACCATAATTCATACGGTGTCATCTCATCGGAATTACGTGGTGCCCTATTTAAAGTGAATGTGGTTGTCTCTAATGCCTAACCCATGAACGATAGTGGTAATTCGATAAGAGACATCATGGTACGCACCATATCCAATAGGGTGCAACTATGATGTTCGGACACACCATCACATTATGGTGTTCCAGGCGGTATTAATTGCGAAACAATTTCCACAATGTCTTAATTGTGTGCCAAAACTCGTAACTCAGATATTCATCTCTATGATCATATCATAGACATTTTATCCTCTTGTCACAATGATCTGCTACT
>NW_021196399.1:0-914 GCF_002162155.2 Triticum dicoccoides
CCTAGGTTGAATAGGTCATTTTGAAGCTAAGTAAGGTTATTATGTCATTTTGGAGCTAGCTAAGCATATGAAGTCATTTAGGACCTAAAATATGTCATTTTTTAAGCATACTATATCATTTTAGAGCTAGCTAAGCATATTAAGTCTTTTTTGAGGAAAAGATGCTAAGTATAGGTCATTTTAGAGCTATCCTAGGTTAAATAGGTCATTGTTATGCTAGCTAAGCATATTAAGTCATTTTGAAGGAAACAATGCTAAGTATAGGTCATTTTAGAGCTATCCTAGGTTAAATAGGTCATTTTGGAGCTAATTAAGCTTATTATGTAATTTTTTAACTAGCTAAGCATATTAAGTCATTTTGGAGGAAAAAAATGCTAAGTATAGGTCATTTTAGAGCTAGCCTAGGTTGAATAAGTCATTTTGAAGCTAAGTAAGGTTATTATGTCATTTTGGAGCTAGCTAAGCATATGAAGTCATTTAGGACCTAAAATATGTCATTTGTTAAGAATACTATATCATTTTAGAGCTAGCTAAGCATATTAAGTCTTTTTTGAGGAAAAGATGCTAAGTATAGGTCATTTTAGAGCTATCCTAGGTTAAATAGGTCATTTTTATGCTAGCTAAGCATATTAAGTCATTTTGAAGGAAACAATGCTAAGTATAGGTCATTTTAGAGCTATCCTAGGTTAAATAGGTCATTTTGGAGCTAATTAAGCTTATTATGTAATTTTTGAACTAGCTAAGCATATTAAGTCATTTTGGAGGAAAAAATGCTAAGTATAGGTCATTTTAGATCTAGCCTAGGTTGAATAGGTCATTTTGAAGCTAAGTAAGGTTATTATGTCATTTTGGAGCTAGCTAAGCATATGAAGTCATTTAGGACCTAAAATATGTCATTTCTTAAGCATACTATA
>NW_021196400.1:0-691 GCF_002162155.2 Triticum dicoccoides
AAATAAAATAAATAAAGCAACAAAGGAAACAAAAAAAGAGTTTTCAGATTTGAAAACTAATGGCACTAACAGAAAGTTTATAATTTTTCTAAAACTAAAAGCAAAAAGAATTAAAAAATAAAGCAAAAAACAACAAAAACTAAATAATGCAGAAAACAGAACAAAAAACTGAAAAAAAATTAAAAATAGCAACAATAAGTATTTTGTTGTAAGTAGAAACAAAATAAAATAAATAAAGTAACAAAGAAAACAAAAAAAGAGTTTTCAGATTTGAAAACTAATGGCACTAACAGAAAGTTTATAATTTTTCTAAAACTAAAAGCAAAAAGAATTAAAAAATAAAGCAAAAGACCAAAAGAAAAATAAATCAAAACCAAAATAAACTAAATAAAGCAACAAATAAAACAAAAAAACAAAAAAAATGCCACCTACTGGGCCCCCACGGCCTGAATACGACTAGAAACCCTATGGGCCAGGATTCAGGCCCGTGGAAGGCCCAGTAGGCCCACAGGCACAGATGGCAGAGTTAGGCCCGAAAGCCTGCTTTAGAGAGGAGCTCGAGAGGGGAGCCGCACCGCACCTTATAAACTGGTGCGGCTCCCTCTCAACTAGCGAGGTGGGACTAAACATTTGGCGCGGGGCAGCACAAGGCCTTTGGTCCCGGTTGGTGGCACCAACCGGGACTAAAGGG
>NW_021196401.1:0-960 GCF_002162155.2 Triticum dicoccoides
GATCAACAATTAACATACGGAAGTAGTAGGAACTGAACTGAGACTTAAATCCAACAATCTTATAAGTCTACTGATTAGTAACACGTGATCCTAATAGAAAGAAGAGATAGCCTAGTTCTTAATCCCCGCAGGAAAGATAAGATGACTCAGATCAGAAGGGCATGAGGTATAAGGAGTAAAAAGAGCCTTACGTTCCATCCCACAATCAATTCCCTTATATAACTAAAGAATTTCTAGACTCAACTTCGACCAGTTTGGCTTGGTAATCCTACAGGCAGTCAAGCTCTGATACCAACACTGTCAGGACCCCGACTCAATGCCACATCGATCTAGCATGTAACACCTCATATCACTTTGCGGCCTCACGCACGGTATTCCCACGGGTGTCGCCTTACCTTTGCCCGGGACCGTTTGCGCCTTTTAGCACACGTATATGACAGTGTCGCTAGCATCCATATGATAAGGAGCCCGGGCTGACATGGCTAGTCGTAAACCCAAGCGGCACAGACTTACAGGGACAGGCATCCATGACCCAGCATCGAACGTGTCGGTCATCAGCGAGTGAATCCAGGCTGTAGCACTGGGCTAGCAGGACTCCGGTGAACCGGGCTGTAGCGGGCTAACAGGACTCCGGTATTCATCGCATGACATTTCCCCGAAGGGACAGACACAGGAACGAAGAAGGACACATGCCGGCCAGCCTAAGTGTTCCGGAGCAGTAGCAAGCTACCATGGCTCGGTGGAAACACTAGGAGACATTTCCCCGTAAGAGAGGCTACTAAAGATAAACAACTAGATGGTCAGATCCCACACATACCAAGCATTTCAATAACATACACACAATATGCTCGATATGTGCAAATACAACATGGCATCACAACATGACTCTACGACTCAAGTAGTTTATTCAATAGGCTCCGAGGAGCGAGACATTACAAACATGGGTCTCATGACCCAACA
>NW_021196402.1:0-1295 GCF_002162155.2 Triticum dicoccoides
GCAGAAAATTTACAAATATTTTTCCAAAAGCTAAAAAAGACCGGTGAAAAACTGAAAAGCTGAAAAAACCATGTAAAAAGCAAAAACGCGTGTGAAAAATAAATAAAAAACAAATCCGAAAGGAGCGCCCAGAGCGAGACACGTGGCGGCGGCTGAGAACGCGTCAAGTGCCCTAAATGATCCTTGGGGAGGCTCCTAAACGAGCGCTTCTTAATTAGTTGCTCTCGGCACAAAGGGTCCGCTCGTACATTGTAAGTGCGCCGGCCCTACGTTTCTTTGTTTCTGTCACTCCTGGGAAGCATTAAAAAAGGATTCCTACTGTTCTTTTTCGGCTGTTTTTTCCTTAATTCACAAACTTTTGTTCAATATCGTGAGAACAATTAAAATTCACAAACCTTTTCAGATTCCTGAACTATATTTTAGTTCGTGTTTCTGAATTTCACGAACCCTTTTTAGAAAAATCTGAACTTTTTCCATGCTCTTCACTTTTTTTAGATTCACATTTTTTTTAAAATTCATGAAGTTTTTATAATTCGTTATTTTTCATCGATTTGCTAATAAGATGAACAGCTGAATTTTATAAAATCCATAAACTTTTTAAAATTTGTCAATTTGTTTTGTTTATGGAAACCGGCCGGACACACATTTTCCCGTACACGGTAGCAGTTGGAATCGACTGGAAAAAGATACGAGCAAAGCAAGCCGGGCGATCGAACAAACGAGAGACCAATAGGTCACCGCTCGTCATCAGGACTTTTTTTGAAGCATAATTGACTTTATTTCTAAAATGATGGACAAGTCATTTACAATAGAATGAGAAATAAAATCAGGGATTATGGAGTCCAAGTAATTAGACGTTTTTGCGCTAAACGAGTTCCTTGCTAGCTCATTGGCGTTTGTCACCAGGACTTAATCCAGAGTGATGGCCCACGCGGCTTCTTCGTCGTTAGACGCTGACACCGGTGCTGGGGTTGCCTCGCTGTTCCCGGTCTTCATTGTCCTCCATCTCTAGGAGCGAGACGAGGCTAGCCGAGCTGAGGCCAACTCCACCGCGCGACCCTATCCTGTCCGCCCCGGTCCGTTTGGGGTAAAAGAGACAAAGAAGGCGGCCCAGCGCGCGGGCGCAAACGAACTTTTGTCCGTTTTGTGTCCGCTTTCAACCCATCCGCGGCCCAAGTTTGCGCCGCTTTTGGGGTGAAACGGACACCACGCGGACGCGCGGGTCGTTTGCGCGTGTCCTTCCCTGGCCCGCCCGTCGGTGGCACAGGACGGGCCTTTTTTCTATCCGCCCCCCC
>NW_021196403.1:0-12367 GCF_002162155.2 Triticum dicoccoides
AATAATCTATTTGTGTTATCCAGAACAAAAATACTTCACACACTTTTGTGTTTTGTCTAATTGCAGGTGTATGGGACATTTGTACAATCCACATATGAAGATAAGGAAGAAAGAGATGTTTATTTGCTGTCCAAAAAGTTCTCTCACGTCACTTTTGGCCCAAGAGAAGATAGAGTCCAAGTCTCTCACGTTCTGGATTCAGATTCGGACTGCACAGACATACCTGACTCAAAACGCACACAAGTTTTTCATACGGACTCCGAATTGGGTGATTTTTTTTTGTTGGAAACTAGATTTCGTGCACTTTCCAACCCAATTGGAATCACCTTCAAATTCGTCCGGAGCGTTGAGTTGTGGACGAAACAATCTGATGCTGCAGCAGAATCCGAGTCAAACTACAAGTCCAAAGGTGTTACATCACCTCCACTTGGGCCCATTGGCCTTGTACGACCTGGATTTAGTTTTAGGCTGCCTTGGGACGTCCTCCCACCTCCTTGGCCGCCACCCCTTGCTCCTATATAAGTAGATCCATCTATTAGCTTTTCCTTGGGATTTGTTTAGTTAAAAGTTAGCCATTGCAACTTCGTGTGCTTCGTTTGTGTCCAACGACCAGACCAAGACCACTTTTCGGATCCCCACCATTATCAATA
The DNA here is from genome assembly GCF_002162155.2 of Triticum dicoccoides. Lineage (NCBI taxonomy): Eukaryota > Viridiplantae > Streptophyta > Magnoliopsida > Poales > Poaceae > Triticum > Triticum dicoccoides. The sequence continues at coordinate 651 of NW_021196403.1, forward strand.
CTTCATACATATTCGCGATATTCAGATTGCTTTTATCATATTCTTGCTTGTTCTTCGATTGCTTGCAGGAATAGACCTTCGTGGTCAGGTTGATCGTGCTCCGGCGTGGTCAATAACCTCTCGGAGTTGGTTTAGCGATTGCTAAGGCACAATGTCGTTGCACGTTTGTAGTCGGATCGTCAAAGTCGTCTCCACCAAATCGATAGTTATCATCTCATCGAAAGATCGGGACACCCTCGCCTCTATCAAGCTTGGATAGAGCGATTACCAGGGAGAGTCAAACACACGACGTAGATGTATGTGGAGCTGGGAAGGCTTATAGTATGGTAGCAAAATGGGTCAGCAATAATCAATTCAGAGATGCAAAGTTGAATAAACGCTCAACGACGGTACTGTGCTGGTCCTAGGCTAGACTGTGCTAGAGACGCGAGCCTAGAACACCAACAAAATCACGGCGCGTCACGTAAACAAGGGAAAAGCACACTCTGAATTTTTTTTTCGCTCTTTTTTTTTTTGAGCTGCTTTTTTTTTTGCGAAAAATCACTATAATGGCGAGTGTCTCAAAACTCTTCCTAGCTCAAACTGACAGGATGGGCACGAAATTGTTTCGACCAAATTTTTTTTTCGACTGCCCGGACCCAAAAACTGGAAACGGGTCAAAAAAAACTTCCTATAATGGCACCTGTCTCAAAACACTCAGAAACACCTAAAAATAGGATAGCCAGAAATTTTTTCGAAAAATGCGTTTTCGAAAAATTTTGGGCCTAAACGGAGCGTGGCTACCCGACTCTTTTTTTTTCCGAAACCTACTCCGGCAAGGAAACACGAATCAGAATCTAGATGGATCTCGAAAACAAACCTAATTTGACAAGAACTCGGATTGGTGGTGGATATATGGTGGTAAATGGCAGCGGTGGTGGTATATGACAGCTGTGGTGGTATATGGATACGGATTCGAAGCGGTGGCGGATAAGCGGTGGTGGTAGATGGCAGGGGTGATGATGATGGTGCGGCGGCGGCGTGACAACTTATGACCAGAACTCGAAACTCTAAAAGACTAGACTCTAAGACCAGCAACTAGAAACGACGATGCAACCGCAAATTCAACAAAGCAAAACCCTAAAAAGATTATGCAAAGGCTCAGATTGGTTCGGATATGATGAACTAACCCTAATTTTTTTGTGGCTTTTTCGTGGACTATAGGTATGAAGAACAGACTCGATCTAAACTACGAAAAACTGTAAAATCTCACCGAGCAACCTGAAATCTGATACCACTTGATAGAGGCAAAGATGTCCCGTCTTTCGATGAGATGATGGATTTCGCTTTGGTGGAAGTCGACTTTGATGATCCGACTACGAACGTGTGAGGAAGTCGCGCCTTAGCAATCGCTAAACTGATAGAGGCGGGGTGTCCCGATCCTTCGATGAGATGGTGGATTTCGCTTTGGTGGAAGTCGACTTTGACGATCCGACTACGAACGTGCGAGGACGTCGCGCCTTAGCAATCGCTAAACCAACTCCGAGAGGTTATTGACCACGCCGGAGCACGATCAACCTGACCACGAGGGTCTGTTTCCTGCGAGCAAACGAAGAACAAGCAAGAAAGTAAGATTGCAATCTGGATATTGCGAATATAAGATGAAAGCTTTATTGATCAAGGTGGGGTTCTGTGACGCCTTTGTCTGGTCGTTGAACACAAACGAAGTACGCGAAGTTGCAGCTATGGCGAACTTTTAATCTAAACAAAACCCAAAGTCTAAACGATGCCCTAAGGGCTGTATATATGGAGGAAGAGGGGGGAATTTCGTGGCCCTTGGTGGAGGAGTCCGAAATCAACCCTATCTCTTGTTTCCCCACACATACGGACTCTAAAAATAGCCTATACTTATATATTTCGAAATTACATGGGCCTGGCCCAATAATAAGGTGACGCAGCACCTAAAATAGACTCGGGACGAAATTTATAAAGTGGCATCTTGTATATTTCGTCCAAGGCTTCATGCACCCATTATGGTGGCTTCAAAGTCCTGAAATCATCACTTGTAACTCCGTTCTTGTTCCCCTTGCGCATGCCATCATCTCCATGCTTGTTCTTGCTCCAATGTTCATCCTTCTCCAAGCTAGGCCCTTCATTTGTAAGCAAAACAAATGTATCCAATTTAGGCAGCATCATATTCTCATGAACATTAGAATCATTACCAAGAAACGAAAGTACCTGGTAATTTAGTTGGCGTGCACGAGCTCTAGTAATTGGTCCAGTATGTATAGCAGCAGGGGCTGTGGGTGTAACAATTGTATTGATGTCCTCATCATCCTCCCCTTCTTGAAATGAAGTCGTCCTCGATGGAAGTCCATCTTCCTCACCCAAATAAGGCTTCAAATCTACAATGTTAAAAGTGGGACTAACCCCAAAATCTGCAGGCAGCTCAAGTTTATATGCATTATCATTTATTTTCTCTAACACCTTAAAGGGACCATCAGCACGTGGCATTAGCTTTGATTTGCGCAAATCAGGAAATCTATCCTTACGCAAATGTAACCAAACAAGATCTCCAGGTGCAAACACAACATGTTTTCTACCCTTATCTCCAGCAAGTTTATATTTAGCATTCATACGCTCAATGTTTTCCTTAGTTAACTCATGCATTTTTAAAATCAATTCAGCACGTTGTTTAGCATCAAAATTAACCTTCTCCGAAGATGGAAGAGGCAACAAATCAATAGGTGCACGAGGTAGGAAACCATACACAACTTCAAAAGGGCACATCTTAGTAGTAGAATGCAATTAACGATTATAAGCAAATTCAATATGAGGCAAGCATTCCTCCCACATTTTCTTATTATTCTTCAAAACAGCCCTAAGCATAGTAGACAACGTTCTATTGACTACTTCAGTTTGTCCATCAGTTTGGGGGTGACAAGTAGTACTAAAAAGCAGTTTAGTCCCCAACTTAGCCCATAAACATCTCCAAAAGTGGCTAAGAAATTTAGTATCACGATCTGAAACAATAGTATTTGGCACACCATGCAAGCGAATAACTTCACGAAAGAACAAATCAGCAACATTAGCAGCATCATCGCTTTTATGACATGGTATAAAGTGTGCCATTTTCGAGAATCTATCCACGACAACAAATATGCTATCCCTCCCCTTCTTTGTTCGAGGTAAACCTAAAACAAAGTCCATAGATATATCCTCCCAAGGAACACTAGGTACAGGCAAAGGCATATATAAACCATGAGGATTGAGTCGTGACTTAGCTTTTTGACATGTAGTGCATCGAGCAATAAAACGCTCAACATCCCGTCTCATCTTTGGCCAAAAGAAATGTGTAGCAAGTACGTCCTCCGTCTTCTTCACGCCAAAATGTCCCATTAATCCTCCTCCATGCGCTTCCTGCAACAACAAAAGACGAACGGAGCTAGCTGGAATGCATAGCTTGTTAGCACGAAACACAAATCCATCGTTAACGACAAACTTGTTCCACATTCGTCCTTCTTTACAATTCTGCATTACATCCTTAAAATCAGCATCATGCACATATTGATCTTTGATGGTCTCCAAACCAAATATTTTGAAGTCAAGTTGTGAAAGCATAGTATAGCGACGAGACAATGCATCAGCAATAACATTTTCTTTTCCCTTCTTGTGTTTAATGACATAAGGGAAAGTCTCAATGAATTCAACCCATTTAGCATGTCTACGATTCAGTTTAGCTTGACTTTTAATATGTTTCAAAGATTCATGATCAGAATGTATAACAAATTCTTTGGGCCATAAATAATGTTGCCATGTTTCTAAAGTCCGAACAAGAGCATATAATTCTTTATCATAAGTAGAATAATTCAGACTAGGCCCACTCAATTTTTCAGAAAAGTATGCAACAGGTTTGCCATCTTGTAATAACACACCTCCTAATCCAAATACACTAGCATCACATTCAAGCTCAAAAGTCTTATTAAAATCAGGAAGTTGGAGTAAAGGAGCATGTGTCAACTTATCTTTCAATACCGTGAAGGCTTCTTCCTGTGCGGTACCCCAAACAAAAGGCACATCCTTCTTTGTAAGCTCGTTGAGAGGTGCAGCAATGGTGCTGAAATCTCTCACAAAACGCCTATAGAATCCAGCGAGGCCAAGAAAACTCCTCACTTGTGTGACCGTTTTGGGCTGCGGCCAACTCTCAATAGCTTCAATCTTGGCTTTGTCAACTTCAATTCCCTGTGGAGTAACAACATAGCCAAGAAAAGATACTCGGTCGGTGCAAAAGGTGCACTTCCCAAGGTTACCAAACAAACGTGCATCACGTAGAGCAATAAAAACAGCACGTAAATGTTCCAAATGTTCTTCCAAAGATCTGCTATAAATCAGTATATCATCAAAATAGACTACCACAAATCGTCCAATGAAAGCACGTAAAACTTCGTTCATTAGTCTCATGAAAGTACTAGGCGCATTAGTTAACCCAAAAGGCATAACTAACCACTCATATAATCCAAACTTAGTTTTAAATGCTGTTTTCCATTCATCTCCCAATTTCATACGAATTTGATGGTATCCACTACGCAAATCAACTTTGGAGAATATTGTAGAGCCACTCAATTCATCAAGCATATCATCTAGCCTAGGAATAGGATGACGATAGCGAATAGTAATATTATTAATGCCTCTACAATCAACACACATACGTGATGTACCATCCTTTTTCGGCACTAGAATAATAGGAACAGCACAAGGACTAAGGGATTCGCGTATATAACCTTTGTCGAGAAGCTCTTGTACTTGACGCATAATCTCCTTCGTCTCCTCTGGATTGGTACAGTATGGTGCACGGTTTGGCAGTGAAGCACCGGGAATTAAGTCAATTTGATGCTCAATCCCTCGAATAGGCGGTAATCCCGGTGGCACGTCTCGTGGAAAGACGTCAGCGAACTCCTGCAAAATGTTAGTGACAGCAGGAGGCAAAGAGGAAGGCACGTCCTTGAATGAAAATAATGCCTCTTTGCACACAAAAGCATAGCAAACAGATTTGCTGAAATCTAGCTCATCAATATCAGATTTGGTGGCAAATAAACATGCACTTTTCAATTTAATTTCAGAAGCAACACTAGATGGTTTATTATTAGGCTTCATTTGTTGCTCAAATTCTTTTGCCACAATCTAATTTTCACTCTTATTCGTCTCCTGTTTTGCTTTATTAGCTCTATTAATATCATCTTTCAAAATGGAATCAGGAGTCATAGGAAGCAAAGTAATATTTTTATCCTTATGAACAAGAGTATAGTGATTGTTTCTACCATGGTGTACAGAATTTTTATCAAATTGCCATGGTCTACCAAGTAATAAGGAACAAGCTTGCATAGGTACCACATCACAATCAACATAATCAGCATATGTAGAGATACTAAAATGCACACGAACAGTACGTGTTACCTTAACCTTGCCACTGTTGTTGAACCATTGGATGTAGTAAGGATGTGGATGTGGTCTTGTGGTGAGAGAAAGCTTCTCCACCATCTCCATGCTAGCCAAGTTGTTACAGCTCCCTCCGTCTATGATGACGCGCACAGAACGTTCCTTCACAACTCCCTTGGTATGGAACAAATTGTGCCTCTGATTTTGCTCAGCTTGTGTGACCTGCACACTCAAAACACGTTGAGCAACTAAACATTCATACCTGTCAGCGTCTTCAGGAGCCATGTATTGCGTCTCATGATCAGAATCATCTCCACCATGTTCCTCACGTCTAATAAGAGCCAAAGTCTCCTCATCATAGTCACTAGCGGACTCATATCCACCATCCGCGGTAGCAATCATCACACGCGGAGATTTGCATTCTCTCGCATAATGACCTCCTCCCTTACAACGACGACAAATAATATCACTTGTGTGCCCTGTTGATGCCATGGAAGAAGAAGAACGCTGTGCAGGCCCCGCAGGTGCGCTCTTGGCAGATAATGGTGGTTGTGCCTGTTTTCTTGTATCACGGCTGGAGGTGGCACCGGATGGAGGTGCTGGTGCAGTGGAAGTAGAAGATGCACGTGGTGTCCATGATGAAGGTCGGCCTGCAGAAAAGTTAGTTCGCCCCAATGCTTGTCGATCCTGCACTTCACGTTCAGCTTTACAAGCAAGATGGAATAAACGAGTGATATTAGTATACTCCTTATAGTCTAGAATGGTCTGAATCTCTCTATTTAATCCACCCAGAAAACGTGCAAGCATAGCTTCATTCTCCTCAACAATACCACATCTAATCATGCCAGTTTGTAATTCCTGATAATATTCTTCTACAGAATTTTTCCCTTGTCTTAAACGCTGCAATTTTTGAAGCAATTCACGTTGATAATATGGTGGAGCCCAACGCGTACGCATAGCAGTTTTCAAAGCAGCCCAAGTAGTTGGAATAGGATATAATCTACAATGTTCAGACCACCATACACATGCAAAACTAGTGAAAGCACAAACGGCAGCAGCAACTCGTCTCTCCTCAGGATATTGTAAACATGTAAATCGTTGTTCAGTTTCTAACTCCCAAGTAAGATATATATCAGGAACATATCTACCCTCAAATGGTGGAATATTCAATTTCAGTTTAGGAATATGGACATCATCTCGTACCTGAGGTGGTGGTGCAGGCCTACCATTACGAATATATACCTGAGGTCGACCTGCTGGTGGTGGTACAGGTGGCTGCACGTAGTGTTGATTTTGATCAACCTCATCCTCATAGTCTCCCACATAATCATCCTCCTCCGCATCAGCAGCACCAACAGTTTGGCCAAACGCAAGAGGAACACGGCTTGCTCGGCGGAGGTCTGCTTCGCGACGTGGAGGTAGTCGTTGTTGTTGTTGTTGTTGGAGAGGTGCGTTAGCTGCAGCGGGTGGTGGTGGTGGAAGACGCGCGAGCAATTCATTAAACTTGTTATCGAGCTTTGTTTCGAACGTCTTCTCAAAGCCAGTGATCTTCTCCATGGCCTCTTCAAAATTGTTCAGCACATCTTGCACCTGTTCAGTCATCATTTGCTGAAACTTATCATGAAGCTCCTTGTTCGATAAATTCTCCCAGTCAATCTCGTCGGCTTGTGATCCTGGCATGGTTAGAAGCAATAGAAACACACAAGAATATGATCCTACAGACTACGAACAAGTGGTGGTGGTGGGTGTCACAAATCCGTCAAGCAAATCTCAAATTCTTACCAGTTCTTACCCAGCAGCAGGCGGTGATCGGCAACCGTTGTAGTCAAAAACTCTCAAAGCTTGGATAGAGCGATTACCAGGGAGAGTCAAACGCACGACGTAGATGTATGTGGAGCTGGGAAGGCTTATAATATGGTAGCAAAAAGGGTCAGCAATAATCAATTCAGAGATGCAAAGTTGAATAAACGCTCAACGACGGTACTGTGCTGGTCCTAGGCTAGACTGTGCTAGAGACGCGAGCCTAGAACACTAACAAAATCACGGCGCGGCACGTAAACAAGGGAAAAGCACACTCTGAGTTTTTTTTTCGCTCTTTTTTTTTGCGCTACTTTTTTTTTTGCGAAAAATCACTATAATGGCGAGTGTCTCAAAACTATTCCTAGCTCAAACTGACAGGATGGGCACGAAATTTTTTCGACCAATTTTTTTTTCGACTGCCCGGACCCAAAAACTGGAAACGGGTCAAAAAAAACTTCCTATAATGGCACCTGTCTCAAAACACTCAGAAACACCTAAAAATAGGATAGCCAGAATTTTTTTCGAAAAATGCGTTTTCGAAAAATTTTGGGCCTAAACGGAGCGTGGCTACCCGACTCTTTTTTTTTTTCCAAAACCTACTCCGGCAAGGAAACACGAATCGGAATCTAGATGGATCCCGAAAACAAACCTAATAAGCAAAGAACTCGGATTGGTGGTGGATATATGGTGGTGGTATATGGCAGCGGTGGTGGTAGCGGTGGTAGTATATGGATATGGATCGGTGGTGGTATATGGACACGGATTGGTGGTGGTATATGGATACGGATTCGGTGCGGTGGTGGTAGATGGCAGGGGCGATGATGATGGTGCGGCGGCGGCGTGACAACTTATGACCAGAACTCGAAACTCTAAAAGACTAGACTCTAAGACCAGCAACTAGACACGACGATGCAACCGCAAATTCAACAAAGCAAAACCCTAAAAAGATTATGCAAGGCTCAGATTGGTTCGGATATGATGAACTAACCCTAATTTTTTTGTGGCTTTTTCGTGGACTATAGGTATGAAGAGCAGACTCGATCTAAACTACTAAAAAACTGTAAAATCTCACCGAGCAACCTGGAAATCTGATACCACTTGATAGAGGCGGGGTGTCCCGATCTTTCGATGAGATGGTGGATTTCGCTTTGGTGGAAGTCGACTTTGACGATCCGACTACGAACGTGCGAGGACGTCGCGCCTTAGCAATCGCTAAACCAACTCCGAGAGGTTATTGACCATGCCGGAGCACGATCAACCTGACCACGAGGGTCTGTTTCCTGCGAGCAAACGAAGAACAAGCAAGAAACTAAGATTGCAATCTGGATATTGCGAATATAAGATGAAAGCTTTATTGATCAAGGTGGGGTTCTGTGACGCCTTTGTCTGGTCGTTGAACACAAACGAAGTACGCGAAGTTGCAGCTATGGCGAACTTTTAATCAAAACAAAACCCAAAGTCTAAACGATGCCCTAAGGGCTGTATATATGGAGGAAGAGGGGGGAATTTCGTGGCCCTTGGTGGAGGAGTCCGAAATCAACCCTATCTCTTGTTTCCCCACACATACGGACTCTAAAAATAGCCTATACTTATGTATTTCGAAATTACATGGGCCTGGCCCAATAATAAGGTGACGCAGCACCTAAAATAGCCTCGGGACGAAATTTATAAAGTGGCATCTTGTATATTTCGTCCAAGGCTTCATGCACCCATTATGGTGGCTTCAAAGTCCTGAAATCATCACTTGTAACTCCGTTCTTGTTCCCCTTGCACATGCCATCATCTCCATGCTTGTTCTTGCTCCAATGTTCATCCTTCTCCAAGCTAGGCCCTTCATTTGTAAGCAAAACAAATGTATCCAATTTAGGCAGCATCATATTCTCATGAACATTAGAATCATTACCAAGAAACGAAAGTACCTGGTAATTTAGTTGGCGTGCACGAGCTCTAGTAATTGGTCCAGTATGTATAGCAGCAGGGGCTGTGGGTGTAACAATTGTATTGATGTCCTCATCATAAACCAACTCCGAGAGGTTATTGACCACGCCGGATCACGATCAACCTAACCACGAGGGTCTGTTTCCTGCGAGCAAACGAAGAACAAGCAAGAAACCGAGATTGCAATCTGGATATTGCGAATATAAGATGAAAGCTTTATTGATCAAGGTGGGGTTCTGTGACGCCCTTGTCTGGTCGTTGAACACAAGCGAAGTACGCGAAGTTGCAGCTATGGCGAACTTTTAATCTAAACAAAACCCAAAGTCTAAACGATGCCCTAAGGGCTGTATATATGGAGGAAGACGGGGGGAATTTCGTGGCCCTTGGTGGAGGGGTACGAAATCAACCCTATCTCTTGTTTCCCCACACATACGGACTCTAAAAATAGCCTATACTTATGTATTTCGAAATTACATGGGCCTGGCCCAATAATAAGGTGATGCAGCACCTAAAATAGCCTCGGGACGAAATTTATGAAGTGGCATCTTGTATATTTCGTCCAAGGCTTCATGCACCCATTATGGTGGCTTCAAAGTCCTGAAATCATCACTTGTAACTCCGTTCTTGTTCCCCTTGCGCATGCCATCATCTCCATGCTTCCTTCTCCAAGCTAGGCCCTTCATTTGTAAGCAAAACAAATGTATCCAATTTAGGCAGCATCATATTCTCATGAACATTAGAATCATTACCAAGAAACGAAAGTACCTGGTAGTTGAATTGGCGTGCGCGAGCTCTAGTAATTGGTCCAGTATGTATAGCAGCAGGGGCTGTGGGTGTAACAATTGTATTGATGTCCTCATCACCTCCACCAAGGGCCACGAAATTCCCCCTCTCTTCCTCCATATATACAGCCTTAGGGCACCGTTTAGACTTTGGGTTTTGTTTAGATTAAAAGTTCGCGATAGCTGCAACTTCGCGTACTTCGTTTGTGTTCAACGACCAGACAAAGGCGTCACAGAACCCCACCTTGATCAATAAAGCTTTCATCTTATATTCGCAATATCCAGATTGCAATCTTAGTTTCTTGCTTGTTCTTCGTTTGCTCGCATGAAATAGACCCTCGTGGTCAGGTTGATCGTGCTCCGGCGTGGTCAATAACCTCTCGGAGTTGGTTTAGCGATTGCTAAGGCGCGACGTCCTCGCACGTTCGTAGTCGGATCGTCAAAGTCGACTTTGACCAAAGCGATATCCATCATCTCATCGAAAGACGGGACACCTTTGCCTCTATCATCCCCCCCCTTGTGAAAGATCCGACCTCGGATCGTGATCCTCATCACCATGGAAACGATTGTCGTGAACGGACTTGTAGTTGGGCGAGGTGGAAGGCATGGAGCAATCCAAGTAGTCCAAGGTGTAGCCGGAGTGGTATACATGCAAAAGAAACAAACACAAACAACACTCGGAAATACCATGGTTAGTGCACACAAAGTGTCCATCATGCAAGAATGAGTCCGTGCGGCAAGATTGGCCGTGACAAAGCGCATGAAGCTTATCAAGATGATCTAGAATGAGATGCAAAGCATTCATGGGAGGAAATGCAATCATTGTGCACACAAATGTGTTGTAAATATGATCAATGCAACCACGGTGCAAAATGATGTCATAGTGAGACGGTTTATCAAATGCATGAACATGGCAACAGATGCTCAATATGTGAATATTATCATGCAATTGATGGTGGGCAATATGATCATGATGTATGAATATGCCATCAAGGAAGATCACAACAAATTTGCTAAGGAAGTGAACAAGCTCATATATCATGGATGACATGGTAATACAAGATGCAACAAGGCAATCATAATGTGAGTCAATCCATGCATAGTGTGCAAACTTGTGGTGAGTATGATATGTCCATCGAGCATGACATGTATGAGCACAATCAACAAATATGGAGGTGTTGGTGTACCAAAGCTCGATGTCGAGGCATGGGTGGAAGACCGAAGGTGCATCCAATAAGTGCGAGCGCTCCTCAATGTGAAGGTCCATGTAGCCAATCTCCAATGTCGTTCCTCCGTTGACGAGATGTATCATGTAGACAACAAGAAGGAAACAACAATGAAAGAGTGACCCATCCAATATGCGTAATTGAGGATGGCTCAAAGAGAAGGAGTTCACCTTTAGTAGATTCTCGCAAATGTTGGTGTTGCACATCGTGTATGCCTTCGCATGACCAAGTTGTCGCATAACGGCATCGCCTTGTGAAACCTCCAAAATGAAAGAACATGAGAAACACTCAAAAAAACAAATGAGGTTAGCGGAAATGCAAAACCTATCATTCGAGTGGTAAGATACCCAACAAGTGTATGCATCATGCTCATCATAAGAAAGTACAAGGGAGCGTGTCATAGTATGGAGGCATATGATGGAAGAACAACCAAGTGCAATAGGCTCAATCAAACAAGCATTCATCACAAGTAAGGTGTCCAAGTCTCCAAGATCAATAAGCATAGCAAGTTGGCACTCAATGCAAGGTGATATGAGAGATGCAACTAATGGAGACA
>NW_021196403.1:12572-19238 GCF_002162155.2 Triticum dicoccoides
AAGCAACAAGGATCTCCACCAAGCATGCAAATACACATAGAAGTATCATAATGGTGAATCATGGGTAGATGCAAGCAAGGGTCACAATTGCATGGCAAAGGCATAGAAGCAAGAATAACATGCAAAGTGAACACAATAGTGTGGGCATAAGGTGACAAGTGGTAAATAGCCCATAGCCGTGTGAGAGCCAAGTAAAAGAGATGCACATAGTCTATGCGCGAAGGGAACGGTGGTAAGGATGGTCCACGGGATCCCAAGTTATCGTTGCTCTCAAGATCTCGTTTCGTCAACTCGTGGGATTGAGAGGTTGACGAGTATATGAGAGTACCTGCACAAAACAAAGACAAAGGAAAAATTGTGTGTGTATGGTATATGTACACATCATCCATCATGATGCGCACATGCATGTGTCGGTTAGCACAAAATAGCCAATGCTCAAATAAATGAGATGCGTGATATAGAAACATGTCATCCATCATGATAGGTTTGTTATTATGTATGGCATAATGGAGACTCAAAGGATGTAATGCATCATGAGCAATATCTAAAGCATTGTTATTCATGGAATGCATATGGTGCATACTATCATGGGAATCATGCAAAGTATGAAATGCATCAAGATCTCCTAATACGTATGAGGAAACTATGGGGGTCTCCTCATAGGCATGAGTAGCAACATCACGTGGAGAATATTGACAACATCCAAAACAATGCATATTTGGAACAATGTGATCATGGCATGACATATTGGATGAATTGCGCAAATCATGTAAAGGAAGCATGGCAATATCATCACATGAAAAACAAAAGCCAATGACCATCATCTCGTCATCTATGCCATAAGTGCAAATGGGATTGATTTTAATGGGGCATGCATAGTTACTATGTTGAGATTGAAATGAAGCAATATGGGAGATCTCGCTCATAGCATATGACAAGTTCAATGGATTGTCAAGTATAATGTGACCAATAGAATTTTCACAAGTTATCCTATGGAGCATAGCATCACAACTAGGCAACTCAACATGCTCATCATCATATTCATCATAAATAGGTAAGTCAAGGCATGAAGAAGTCTCACTAGCATGAAGCATGGTAATAGGTGGGTCAACATCATGGGAGCAATCAATGTCAAGAGAGTCCAGTAGTGGGACAAGAGAAGCACCATCACCTATGTTACCTTTGTAGCGTCGCTCATGTGTTGTAAGTGAGGTGTTGAAGATCGTTTCGTTGTCATCTTCATGTTGATGGAACCATGTGGGGGGTGTATCATCGTCCACCATGGCCATCGATGTTTCCATTGGAGGGATGGACTCGTCGAGGATAGGCGTGTCGTCATGTAGGAGACCTAGCACCAAAGAAGAAAACACACTAGGAGTAGAGGTTAAGTCATTAGAAATCATAGTGGCCTCACATGCCGTGTCAACTACCTCACTCTCTAAGTGTTGTGACTCACTCACTCCCTCAAGGGTGCTCTCACTCATATGGTTGGTGGAGTCACTCAAATGGCGCTCAACCTCACATAGGATGTGCGGCATGCTCTCATATGTGGGGCTAGTGGTGGTCACACTCATCCTCTCAAAGGAAATGCTCTCAATGTCACATATGGTGGAGTCACTCACGTCACTCATGTGGTGGTGGCTCTCCTCACATGGCACTTTGGGCATCTCTTCATATGTAGGTGTCGGAGAGGTGTAGGTGCAAATGTCTCCATGCGCGGTCGCGTAGCTTGACTCGGAGTATGAGTCTAATGTGGGCGCCGTCTTCATGGTGTTGAAGAGGTTCGCGCTCGTCGCCGTGGTCGAAGGGGATGGCCCTTGCTCAACCGTCTTGTCACCGTCTTAGTGTTGGAGGCCCATATGATGTGGCACCTCATAGCTCGTCTCCATGACCGAAGGGAATTTGCCATGCTCGGCCATCTTCCTTGGGGGGCTTCCGAAGATGGAAGTGTCACCCTCACTTGTATGTGGTCGCCTTGGATTTGATGAAGTCGTTGTAGGCGTACTTGTGGGAAGTAGGCGAAGATGCCGTACGTCCATAGGCGAAGATGCCTTGAGAACACTTGGCGAAGATGCCGAAGTGGTTGATGTAGCCGTAGCGCCGTCTTGGTGGTGGTCGTCTCGCGGTCTTCTTTTATGCTCATGAAGCTTGGCCTTGGCGTGAAGTAGGGCTTTTCAGGACTTGTGCATTTGCGCTTGTGGAGCATCTTCATGATGATGATGTTTTGTCGTGCTTGAGCTCCTAGGAGATGTCGTTCGTCGTCGTCGTGCACATGATGCTTGGAGGTGACTTGCCCTTCATGACGATGTGGATCACGAACGTGATGATGGTCGCCATGTAGATGTGGACGAGGACGATTTGCATTTGCATCTTTCTCGCGCTTCGAAGACTTGTGGCTTGAACGTCGTCATCTTGAGGATGATGAAGTGGAAGAAGACTTGATCAAGGCCCTAATCTCCTCCATCCTTGCATCTTGCTCCTCTTTATGTGTGGCAAGCTTCTTGTCGAAGTAGTCCCTTCTCCTTGCTTCGGAGTGATGAATGTCGATGGAGATGTTCTGGATGCGCTCTCGCAATCTTGATTGTGTGCCTTGCACTTGTCGTTGTAGATCGAAGATAGACGCTTTGGTTATGTAGTTGTTCACGCCGCCGTTGTTGTCGAGGACCGGAGAGGAAATGCCTTGCCTATCCATCACAAGACTCGAGCAAAATATGAGTGGGAGAAAGAGAAGAACTTATACCAATGTACCTTGACCGATGTTGACAATGAATCAAGTTCACTCAAATGCGGACAATGAAATAGCACTATTGGTACCAATCCTTGTCGGTTCTCACACCTACACAAGTAAAGCTTATAGTGGAGCTCGGTGAGGATAGTGGCACAAAAATTTAATGCAAAATGTTAGCAAGAGTCAATAATGTTGAAAGAGATTCACAAATTCGCAAGTGAAACAAGTAGACCAATAGCAATATGGAAGGCACACGGAAACGCACACACGGATAGATAAATGGGGTCGTGCAACCAAGGAATGAGCACAAAATGTGGAATCCACGGAAAACGCTCGTGTTGCACAACTCAAGAGAGACGCTAGCACGATTGCTCAATAGGCGGATACGACACTTGTGCACAACCTATAAGATGCAAAATGGATAAACTTCTATCCCAAGTATGCTATGTATGTATGGTTCTCGGTGTTTCTCTCAAGATGATCCAAGATGATCGGATATGACAATCTTATATGCAATGTGGTTTGATGCTATGGCACTTGCTTACAAGCGTCTTTGCTCTCTTTCTCTTTTGCTTAAAAGCTTTATTTCTTTTTTTTTCTATGGCCACTTTGCACAATGCACAAACCAAGATAGCAATTGTGTATATGCGGGAACAAACTTGTGACACAAGATATGATAGCAATATATGCACCACGATGATATGGTATGTATGCTATGGGAAGTATGATCACTAATGTGCACAAGAAATGTTGCCGGCAATACTCAAATGGCTAGCCTCGATAGGCAAGTAACGCAAAAGTAAGGCTAGGGGTTAACAATGCAATAGCAAGGGAATATACAATGGAGGGAGTCCACGATACCAAGATGATATGGAGGTTACCGTCCGGCGATGATGAGTAGCGGTGTTCTTGATGTAGATACCAAGATGATGGAGTCTCGTCCCTAAGTAGCCGAAACACCTTAGGAAACGGAAAAACCGCGAACTCAAAATCTCACACGTCAAATTTCAAAATGGTGGTAGCGGAGAGCGGTGGTGGTGTTGCACTAGGCAATGCGGAAGTGGAATGACGGGCTATACACGAGTCGGAGTTGAAGTTGCCGTCCCTAAGTAGCCGAAACACCTTAGGAGACACAAGCCACAACTCAAACAAGCTCAAACAAAATTGGGTTAGGCTGGGTTGGTGGAAGTGTATGATGGGCTTGTTTGAGTTTCAAAACGAGCTAAAGAACGTCAAAACCGGACTCCGGATGAATTAGTTATGACCAAAACAAAATTTCAGCCGTGTCAGTTTCAGGGTTAACCGGACATCCGGGAGGAGGTCCGGATGATCCGGGCTAGGTCCGGATGATCCGGGTGTACATCCGGATGATCCAGGTTCGTCAGCTCCGGTTTTGTTTTCTGGGTGTGTGGGGTATCCGGACGTCCGGGAGAGGGTCCAGCTGATCCGGGAGATGTCCGGATGATCCGGGAGAAGGTCCGGATGATCCGGGCAGGTCAAACTGCTCGGGATTTCCTCTCGGGAACGAATTTTTGGGCGGAAATGGATGATTTTCGGGGCAAAATTTGATGGATTTCGTGGATGGAAGGTGGGGAAACTTGGGAAAATGCTAGATCCACTTGAAACCAAGCAAATCCACGGATCAAAATCAACAAAACATCATCAAACCAACAAATCACAAAAAAAAATGGGGCTATTTTTGGTGGGGATTTTCGGATTTAGGACGAAAACAACAAAATCAAGCTAGAAAAAGAGGGGTAGGGGCTCCAAAAACGTAATTAACGTGGCTCATGATACCATGATGATGTAGGGTGGAACCCTATAGCATCGATCTTTCACGTTTGGAGTGGATCCTACGGGGAGACACGAAGAACGAGCGGAAGAACACGAGGAAATCACGGGGAGGAACGAGGGAAAACACTCAACCAACAAGGAATCGGTCACACAAGTGTTAGATCGAAGAACACAAAGAGATACACGAGATCCAAAGTCAACAAAGGTAAGGATACAAAGGTAACCAATCTTCTCCGTGAGGAGGCCTTGAATCCACAAAGGGATCTTCCCACGAGGGGGTCTTGAATCCGATAGGATCTACTCCGAAGAGGCCGCGGTCTCTCACGAGGAGGAGATCCGATGGATGAGCGAGGCCCTATCTCTAACTTGAGCTAAATCAACGCTAACCCTCAAAGTGGGGAGGAGGAGGTCTATTAATAGTGCTAAGCCACGAAGGGGTAAGTGAGGGGCGAAGGGCTACACGGGTGATGAGGACATCAATACAATTGTTACACCCACAGCCCCTGCTGCTATACATATGATGAGGACATCACTACCTTGGATATGACCAAAAATATTGCATATATGCATATTTGTCAGGTGATTTCTAGTGCAAACTATTCAATAATCTATTTATGTTATCCAGAACAAAAATACTTCACACACTTTTGTGTTTTGTCTAATTGCAGGTGTATGGGACATTTGTACAATCCACATATGAAGATAAGGAAGAAAGAGATGTTTATTTGCTGTCCAAAAAGTTCTCTCACGTCACTTTTGGCCCAAGAGAAGATAGAGTCCAAGTCTCTCACGTTCTGGATTCAGATTCGGACTGCACAGACATACCTGACTCAAAACGCACACAAGTTTTTCATACGGACTCCAAATTGGGTGATTCTTTTTTTTGTTGAAAACTAGATTTCGTGAACTTTCCAACCCAATTGGAATCACCTTCAAATTCGTCCGGAGCGTTGAGTTGTGGACGAAACAATCTGATGCTGCAGCAGAATCCGAGTCAAACTACAAGTCCAAAGGTGTTACATCACCTCCACTTGGGCCCATTGGCCTTGTACGACCTAGATTTAGTTTTAGGCTGCCTTGGGACGTCCTCCCACCTCCTTGGCCGCCACCCCTTGCTCCTATATAAGTAGATCCATCTAGTAGCTTTTCCTTGGGATTTGTTTAGTTAAAAGTTAGCCATTGCAACTTCGTGTACTTCGTTTGTGTCCAACGACCAGACCAAGACCGCTTCCGGATCCCCACCATTATCAATACTTCATATATATTCGCAATATTCAGATTGCTTTATCATATTCTTGCTCGTTCTTCGATTGCTTGCAGGAATAGACCTTCGTGGTCAGGTTGATCGTGCTCCAGCATGGTCAATAACCTCTCGGAGTTGGTTTAGCGATTCCTAAGGCGCAACGTCGTGCACGTTTGTAGTCGGATCGTCAAAGTCGTCTCCACAAAATCGATAGTTATCATCTCAGCGAAAGATCGGGACACCCTCGCCTCTATCAAGTGGACCAATTACTAGAGCTCGTGCACGCCAACTAAATTACTAGGTACTTTCGTTTCTTGGTAATGATTCTAATGTTCATGAGAATATGATGCTGCCTAAATTGGATACATTTGTTTTGCTTACAAATGAAGGGCCTAGCTTGGAGAAGGATGAACATTGGAGCAAGAACAAGCATGGAGATGATGGCATGCGCAAGGGAAACAAGAACGGAGTTACAAGTGATGATTTCAGGACTTTGAAGCCATCATAATGGGTGCATGAAGCCTTGGACGAAATATACAAGATGCCACTTCATAAATTTCGTCCCGAGGCTATTTTAGGTGCTGCGTCACCTTATTATTGGGCCAGGCCCATGTAATTTCGAAATACATAAGTATAGGCTATTTTTAGAGTCCGTATGTGTGGGGAAACAAGAGATAGGGTTGATTTCGGACCCCTCCACCAAGGGCCACGAAATTCCCCCCTCTTCCTCCATATATACAGCCCTTAGGGCATCATTTAGACTTTGGGTTTTGTTTAGATTAAAAGTTCGCCATAGCTGCAACTTCGCGTACTTCGTTTGTGTTCAACGACCAGACAAAGGCGTCACAGAACCCCACCTTGATCAATAAAGCTTTCATCTTATATTCGCAATATCCAGATT
>NW_021196403.1:22213-27635 GCF_002162155.2 Triticum dicoccoides
AAGCAACAAGGATCTCCACCAAGCATGCAAATACACATAGAAGTATCATAATGGTGAATCATGGGTAGATGCAAGCAAGGGTCACAATTGCATGGCAAAGGCATAGAAGCAAGAATAACATGCAAAGTGAACACAATAGTGTGGGCATAAGGTGACAAGTGGTAAATAGCCCATAGCCGTGTGAGAGCCAAGTAAAAGAGATGCACATAGTCTATGCGCGAAGGGAACGGTGGTAAGGATGGTCCACGGGATCCCAAGTTATCGTTGCTCTCAAGATCTCGTTTCGTCAACTCGTGGGATTGAGAGGTTGACGAGTATATGAGAGTACCTGCACAAAACAAAGACAAAGGAAAAATTGTGTGTGTATGGTATATGTACACATCATCCATCATGATGCGCACATGCATGTGTCGGTTAGCACAAAATAGCCAATGCTCAAATAAATGAGATGCGTGATATAGAAACATGTCATCCATCATGATAGGTTTGTTATTATGTATGGCATAATGGAGACTCAAAGGATGTAATGCATCATGAGCAATATCTAAAGCATTGTTATTCATGGAATGCATATGGTGCATACTATCATGGGAATCATGCAAAGTATGAAATGCATCAAGATCTCCTAATACATATGAGGAAACTATGGGGGTCTCCTCATAGGCATGAGTAGCAACATCACGTGGAGAATATTGACAACATCCAAAACAATGCATATTTGGAACAATGTGATCATGGCATGACATATTGGATGAATTGCGCAAATCATGTAAAGGAAGCATGGCAATATCATCACATGAAAAACAAAAGCCAATGACCATCATCTCGTCATCTATGCCATAAGTGCAAATGGGATTGATTTTAATGGGGCATGCATAGTTACTATGTTGAGATTGAAATGAAGCAATATGGGAGATCTCGCTCATAGCATATGACAAGTTCAATGGATTGTCAAGTATAATGTGACCAATAGAATTTTCACAAGTTATCCTATGGAGCATAGCACCACAACTAGGCAACTCAACATGCTCATCATCATATTCATCATAAATAGGTAAGTCAAGGCATGAAGGAGTCTCACTAGCATGAAGCATGGTAATAGGTGGGTCAACATCATGGGAGCAATCAATGTCAAGAGAGTCCAGTAGTGGGACAAGAGAAGCACCATCACCTATGTTACCTTTGTAGCGTCGCTCATGTGTTGTAGGTGAGGTGTTGAAGATCGTTTCGTTGTCATCTTCATGTTGATGGAACCATGTGGGGGGTGTATCATCGTCCACCATGGCCATCGATGTTTCCATTGGAGGGATGGACTCGTCGAGGATAGGCGTGTCGTCATGTAGGAGACCTAGCACCAAAGAAGAAAACACACTAGGAGTAGAGGTTAAGTCGTTAGAAATCATAGTGGCCTCACATGCCGTGTCAACTACCTCACTCTCTAAGTGTTGTGGCTCACTCACTCCCTCAAGGGTGCTCTCACTCATATGGTTGGTGGAGTCACTCAAATGGCGCTCAACCTCACATAGGATGTGCGGCATGCTCTCATATGTGGGGCTAGTGGTGGTCACACTCATCCTCTCAAAGGAAATGCTCTCAATGTCACATATGGTGGAGTCACTCACGTCACTCATGTGGTGGTGGCTCTCCTCACATGGCACTTTGGGCATCTCTTCATATGTAGGTGTCGGAGAGGTGTAGGTGCAAATGTCTCCATGCGCGGTCGCGTAGCTTGACTCGGAGTATGAGTCTAATGTGGGCGCCGTCTTCATGGTGTTGAAGAGGTTCGCGCTCGTCGCCGTGGTCGAAGGGGATGGCCCTTGCTCAACCGTCTTGTCACCGTCTTGGTGTTGGAGGCCCATATGATGTGGCACCTCATAGCTCGTCTCCATGACCGAAGGGAATTTGCCATGCTCGGCCATCTTCCTTGGGGGGCTTCCGAAGATGGAAGTGTCACCCTCACTTGTATGTGGTCGCCTTGGATTTGATGAAGTCGTTGTAGGCGTACTTGTGGGAAGTAGGCGAAGATGCCGTACGTCCATAGGCGAAGATGCCTTGAGAACACTTGGCGAAGATGCCGAAGTGGTTGATGTAGCCGTAGCGCCGTCTTGGTGGTGGTCGTCTCGCGGTCTTCTTTTATGCTCATGAAGCTTGGCCTTGGCGTGAAGTAGGGCTTTTCGGGACTTGTGCATTTGCGCTTGTGGAGCATCTTCATGATGATGATGTGTTGTCGTGCTTGAGCTCCTAGGAGATGTCGTTCGTCGTCGTCGTGCACATGATGCTTGGAGGTGACTTGCCCTTCATGACGATGTGGATCACGAACGTGATGATGGTCGCCATGTAGATGTGGACGAGGACGATTTGCATTTGCATCTTTCTCGCGCTTCGAAGACTTGTGGCTTGAACGTCGTCATCTTGAGGATGATGAAGTGGAAGAAGACTTGATCAAGGCCCTAATCTCCTCCATCCTTGCATCTTGCTCCTCCTTATGTGTGGCAAGCTTCTTGTCGAAGTAGTCCCTTCTCCTTGCTTCGGAGTGATGAATGTCGATGGAGATGTTCTGGATGCGCTCTCGCAATCTTGATTGTGTGCCTTGCACTTGTCGTTGTAGATCGAAGATAGACGCTTTGGTTATGTAGTTGTTCACGCCGCCGTTGTTGTCGAGGACCGGAGAGGAAATGCCTTGCCTATCCATCACAAGACTCCAGCAAAATATGAGTGGGAGAAAGAGAAGAACTTATACCAATGTACCTTGACCGATGTTGACAATGAATCAAGTTCACTCAAATGCGGACAATGAAATAGCACTATTGGTACCAATCCTTGTCGGTTCTCACACCTACACAAGTAAAGCTTATAGTGGAGCTCGGTGAGGATAGTGGCACAAAAATTTAATGCAAAATGTTAGCAAGAGTCAATAATGTTGAAAGAGATTCACAAATTCGCAAGTGAAACAAGTAGACCAATAGCAATATGGAAGGCACACGGAAACGCACACACGGATAGATAAATGGGGTCGTGCAACCAAGGAATGAGCACAAAATGTGGAATCCACGGAAAACGCTCGTGTTGCACAACTCAAGAGAGACGCTAGCACGATTGCTCAATAGGCGGATACGACACTTGTGCACAACCTATAAGATGCAAAATGGATAAACTTCTATCCCAAGTATGCTATGTATGTATGGTTCTCGGTGTTTCTCTCAAGATGATCCAAGATGATCGGATATGACAATCTTATATGCAATGTGGTTTGATGCTATGGCACTTGCTTACAAGCTTCTTTGCTCTCTTTCTCTTTTGCTTAAAAGCTTTATTTCTTTTTTTTTCTATGGCCACTTTGCACAATGCACAAACCAAGATAGCAATTGTGTATATGCGGGAACAAACTTGTGACACAAGATATGATAGCAATATATGCACCACGATGATATGGTATGTATGCTATGGGAAGTATGATCACTAATGTGCACAAGAAATGTTGCCGGCAATACTCAAATGGCTAGCCTCGATAGGCAAGTAACGCAAAAGTAAGGCTAGGGGTTAACAATGCAATAGCAAGGGAATATACAATGGAGGGATACCACGATACCAAGATGATATGGAGGTTACCGTCCGGCGATGATGAGTAGCGGTGTTCTTGATGTAGATACCAAGATGATGGAGTCTCATCCCTAAGTAGCCGAAACACCTTAGGAAACGGAAAAACCGCGAACTCAAAATCTCACACGTCAAATTTCAAAATGGTGGTAGCGGAGAGCGGTGGTGGTGTTGCACTAGGCAATGCGGAAGTGGAATGACGGGCTATACACGAGTCGGAGTTGAAGTTGCCGTCCCTAAGTAGCCGAAACACCTTAGGAGACACAAGCCACAACTCAAACAAGCTCAAACAAAATTGGGTTAGGCTGGGTTGGTGGAAGTGTATGATGGGCTTGTTTGAGTTTCAAAACGAGCTAAAGAACGTCAAAACCGGACTCCGGATGAATTAGTTATGACCAAAACAAAATTTCAGCCGTGTCAGTTTCAGGGTTAACCGGACATCCGGGAGGAGGTCCGGATGATCCGGGCTAGGTCCGGATGATCCGGGTGTACATCCGGATGATCCAGGTTCGTCAGCTCCGGTTCTGTTTTCTGGGTGTGTGGGGTATCCGGACGTCCGGGAGAGGGTCCAGCTGATCCGGGAGATGTCCGGATGATCCGGGAGAAGGTCCGGATGATCCGGGCAGGTCAAACTGCTCGGGATTTCCTCTCGGGAACGAATTTTTGGGCGGAAATGGATGATTTTCGGGGCAAAATTTGATGGATTTCGTGGATGGAAGGTGGGGAAACTTGGGAAAATGCTAGATCCACTTGAAACCAAGCAAATCCACGGATCAAAATCAACAAAACATCATCAAACCAACAAATCACAAAAAAAAATGGGGCTATTTTTGGTGGGGATTTTCGGATTTAGGACGAAAACAACAAAATCAAGCTAGAAAAAGAGGGGTAGGGGCTCCAAAAACGTAATTAACGTGGCTCATGATACCATGATGATGTAGGGTGGAACCCTATAGCATCGATCTTTCACGTTTGGAGTGGATCCTACGGGGAGACACGAAGAACGAGCGGAAGAACACGAGGAAATCATGGGGAGGAACGAGGGAAAACACTCAACCAACAAGGAATCGGTCACACAAGTGTTAGATCGAAGAACACAAAGAGATACACGAGATCCAAAGTCAACAAAGGTAAGGATACAAAGGTAACCAATCTTCTCCGTGAGGAGGCCTTGAATCCACAAAGGGATCTTCCCACGAGGGGGTCTTGAATCCGATAGGATCTACTCCGAAGAGGCCGCGGTCTCTCACGAGGAGGAGATCCGATGGATGAGCGAGGCTCTATCTCTAACTTGAGCTAAATCAACGCTAACCCTCAAAGTGGGGAGGAGGAGGTCTATTAATAGTGCTAAGCCACGAAGGGGTAAGTGAGGGGCGAAGAGCTACACGGGTGATGAGGACATCAATACAATTGTTACACCCACAGCCCCTGCTGCTATACATATGATGAGGACATGACTACCTTGGATATGACCAAAAATATTGCATATATGCATATTTGTCAGGTGATTTCTAGTGCAAACTATTCAATAATCTATTTATGTTATCCAGAACAAAAATACTTCACACACTTTTGTGTTTTGTCTAATTGCAGGTGTATGGGACATTTGTACAATCCACATATGAAGATAAGGAAGAAAGAGATGTTTATTTGCTGTCCAAAAAGTTCTCTCACGTCACTTTTGGCCCAAGAGAAGATAGAGTCCAAGTCTCTCACGTTCTGGATTCAGATTCGGACTGCACAGACATACCTGACTCAAAACGCACACAAGTTTTTCATACGGACTCCGAATTGGGTGATTCTTTTTTTGTTGAAAACTAGATTT
>NW_021196404.1:0-984 GCF_002162155.2 Triticum dicoccoides
TTTTTGGGCACCAAATGAATTTCTATAGTTGTTGAACCCTAAGGCGCGCTTACGCATAGGTCATCAACACTCACAGATTTGGCCGATTCTGGCCCATTTCATGGACTATTACTCACTGTTTTGGTGTCCCGGAGAGGTTTCCACGATTAACGAACCCTTATGTGCGTTTACGATTCGGTCATCAACACTCGCGGTTTTGGCCGATTCTGACCCGTTTCATGGACTATTACTCACCATTTTGGGGCCCCAAACCGGTTTCATAGTTGTTGAACCCCAAGGTGCGCATACGTGTCGGTCATCAACACTCACATTTTTGGCCGATTCTGGCCCGTTTCCTGGACTATTACTCACTGTTTTGGGGTCCCGGAGTGATTTACACGATTAACGAACCCTGGGGTGCGTTTACGTTTTGGTCATTAACACTCGCGGTTTTGGCAGATTCTGAGCCGTTTCGTGTACTATTACTCACCATTTTTGGGCCCCAAACAAATTTCCATAGTTGTTGAACCCCAAGGCGCGCTTACGTGTAGGTCATCAACATTCACAGTTTTGGCTGATTCTCGCTCGTTTCGTGGACTATTACTCACTGTTTTGGGGTACCGGAGTGATTTCCACGATTAACGAACCCTGGGTGCGTTTACGTTTCGGTCATCAACACTCGCGGTTTTTATCAATTCTGACCCGTTTTATGGACTATTACTCACCGTTTTGGGGGCCCCAAAGAGATTTCCATAGTTGTTGAACCCCAAGGTGCGATTACGTGTCAGTCATCAACACTCACAGTTTTGGCCGATTCTGGCCCGTTTCATGGACTATTACTCACTGTTTTGGGGTCCCGGAGTTATTTCCAGGATTAACGAATCCCGGGGTGCGTTTACGTTCTGGTCATCTACACTCGCGGTTTTTATCGATTCTGACCCGTTTTATGGACTATTACTCACCGTTTTGGGGCCCCAAAGCGATTTCCATAGTTGTTGAACCCCA
>NW_021196405.1:0-844 GCF_002162155.2 Triticum dicoccoides
AAGAAAAAGAGGAGAAAAAAAGGAGAAGAAGCTCCTCTATTCCTTCTTCTTCTCCTCTTTTTTTCTTCTTCTTCCTCTTCTTCCTCTCCTCGTCTTCTCCTTCTTTCTCTACTTATTTTCCTTTTTCCTCTCCTTCTTTTTCTTCTTCTTCCTTCTTCTTCCTTCCTCTTTTCTTCCTTTTCCTTATTTTACTTTTTCCTCTCCACTAACATAAAATGCACTAACCTAAAATGCAACAAACATAAAAGGCACTAAATCGATCAATTAACCTAAAATCAGTGATAAAATGCACTAACCTAAAATCGATATCTACTAACAACTTAAAAAAATTAATACATATATGAAAAAAAATGCATATATGAAAAAAACATCATCATAACATCAACAGAAAAAAATAGTATTTTTTCTAAAAATCTATCTTTTGCATATATACATCAACATATATATACACAGAGAACATATATATACATACATATATACATTTTTATAAAAATGCAAAAAACAAAAAATCTAAAAAAGGACATATAAACAGATATACACACATACATATACTCATACATATACATATAATCTTAAGGAAAAACATATATATGTTTGCAAAAAAAAGGGGGAAGAGGGGGGCGGTGCCGGCCCTGACCACAGCGAGGCAGAGGCGACGGCGGCGCGGGGCAGCTGGGGCGCGGCGAGGCAGAGGCGACGGCGAGGCAGAGGCGGGGCGGCGACGGCGTCGGGGCGCGACGCGGGGCGCTGATGGCGTCGGGGCGGCGCGGGGAGACGGCGATGGCGCGCGGTGGCGCGCGGCGACGGCGTCGGGACGGCGTGGGGTGGCGACGGCGTCGGGGCG
>NW_021196406.1:0-5800 GCF_002162155.2 Triticum dicoccoides
AGGCGGATGGCGCTCCACCGATGTGACAGCCCCGATGAGCTCTACCCGGTTCACTCCGCCACCTCCACCACTTCCGCCGCCCCTGTCGCTCTCGCCACCGGAGTGGATCTCTGGCACGCTCGTTTGGGTCATCCTAATCCTGCCACCCTTCGCCACATACTTCGGAGTTTTTTTTTCACGTGTAATAAGAACGAGGATCACTCGTGTCATGCATGTCGCCTCGGCAAACATGCTCGTCTTCCGTTTAGGCCTTCTTCCTTTGTTGCATCGTACCCGTTTGAACTAATTCATAGTGATGTTTGGACATCTCCTGTTGCCAGTAATACGGGCTTTCTATATTATCTTGTCATACTTGATGATTTTTCGCATTATGTGTGGACCTTCCCGTTGCGCCGCAAGTCGGATGTTATATCCACCCTTGCCGCTTTCTACTCTTATGTTCTCACGCAGTTTGGTCGACCCATTCTCGCGTTGCAGACAGACAACGGGAAGGAGTTTGACAACACCGCTGTTCATAATCTTCTCACCACACATGGCACGATTTTTCGTCTCACTTGCCCGTATACCTCGCAGCAGAACGGTCGTGCTGAGCGCATCCTTCGTACTCATAATGACTGCGTTAGGACTCTTCTTTTTCATGCCAATGTGCCTCCGCGCTTTTGGCCCGACGCTCTAGCCACCGCTTCTCTCCTCATCAACATCCGTCCATGCCGTACTCGCGGGAACTTTACACCTCACCACCTTCTCTTCGGTGCACCTCCCTCTTATGAAGGGCTTCGCATCTTCGGCTGCCTGTGCTACCCTAGCATCGCCGCCACTGCGCCTCATAAGCTTGCACCTTGCTCCGTCGCCTGCATCTTTCTCGGCTACCCACCTAACACTAAAGGCTACCGCTGCTACGATCCCGTCTCCCACCGTGTTTTCACCTCCCGACACGTTTACTTTGATGAGATGGTCTTCCCGTTTCAGCAGCAGGTACCCCTTGTTGTCTCATCGCCGCCGGCCACCGGCGGCCCATTGACGACCTCGTCAGGTGGACGATCACATCTGGCTCGTGGACCGCCTCCGGGCTTTGGCGGTCCCCGCGCCCTCCTGCCGACGCCCACCCACACGGCCTCCTCGGCCAGCTCCGACGGCGCCGCCGGCGCCCGCCTTCACCCGCCGCCCCCGACTCGGGCGCCGCGGGGTCGGGCGCTGCCGGCTCAGCCGCCTCTTCTGCCGCCTCGACGCCGGCCTACTCACCGGCCCCGACGCCGGTCGCCTCGCCGGCTCCGTCACCGGCTGTGACGCCGGCCGCGACGCCCGCCGCCTCGCCTGCCGCGACGCCCGCCGCCTCGCCAGCCGCGACGCCAGCCGCCTCGCCAGTGGCTCCGGTGGCTCCGTCCGGCCCCGTCACCCGCGCTCGCGCCGGCATTCATTGTCCGAGTCTCCGATACTCGCGTGATGAGTACGTCCTCGCCGCCTCCGCCGTGGAGTCGTCGCCCATTCCTGCGTCCGCTCGCGCCGCCCTCCGTGATCCTCACTGGCTTGCGGCGATGCAGGAAGAGTTCAACACTCTTCAACGGAATCGCACCTGGACCCTGGTTCCCCGGCCTCCTCACGCCAACGTCATCGCCGGCAAGTGGGTCTTTCGCCATAAGACTCGCTCAGACGGTACACTTGAGCGCTACAAGGCTCGCTGGGTGGTCCGCGGTTTCCGCCAGCGTGCTGGAGTTGACTTAACAGAGACGTTTGCCCCGGTTGTCAAACCGGGCACGATCCGCACCGTCCTCCGGCTCGCCGTCTCCCGCGGCTGGCCTGTTCACCAGATGGATGTCTCCAACGCCTTTCTCCACGACCATCTTGAGGAGCAGGTGTTTTGTGAGCAACCCACTGGCTTCGTCGACGCTTCACTTCCCGGCCATGTGTGCCTGCTGTCTCGCTCTCTTTACGGGCTAAAGCAGGCACCCCGAGCCTGGTACCAGCGGATCGCCGGGTTTCTTCAGACACTGGGCTTCAGCGTCACTCGCTCGGATGCCTCACTATTTGTATATCGCCACGGTGACACGACTGCCTATTTGCTGCTTTACGTCGACGACATCATCCTGACAGCCTCCTTTGCAGCCGTTCTTCAGCAGATTACTCTACGGCTGCGTGACGAGTTTGCTATCAAGGACCTGGGTGCTTTACATTATTTCCTTGGCATTGAGGTCGTTCGGCGTCCGGACGGTTTCTTTCTTCATCAGCAGAAGTATGCACATGAGCTTCTTGAGCGTGCTGGCATGCTCAACTGCCATCCTGTTGCTACTCCTGTCGACACGAAGGCCAAGGTCTCTGCTCTTGAGGGTTCGCCTGCATCAGATGCTCCTTTCTACCGGTCTATTGTCGGCGCTCTACAATACTTGACTCTCACCAGACCGGATCTTCAGTATGCTGTACAGCAGGTGTGTCTCCACATGCACGCCCCTCGTGACTCTCATTGGACTCTCGTGAAGCGGATCCTTCGCTACATCCGCGGCACGATGTCCCTCGGGTTGACACTTACGGCGTCCACTTCTCTGGAGATGGTGGCTTACTCCGATGCAGACTGGGCCGGCTGCCCCGATACTCGTCGGTCCACCTCTGGCTACTGCGTCTACCTCGGTCCTTCCCTCGTATCGTGGTCGTCCAAGCGACAACCCACGGTTTCGCGCTCTAGCGCGGAGGCTGAGTACCGAGCTGTGGTCAACGCTATCGCCGAGTGCACCTGGCTTCGACAGTTACTTCAGGAGCTACATCACGATGTCTCACAGGCTACGGTTGTCTACTGTGACAATGTCTCTGCGGTGTACCTCTCCGCCAACCCCGTTCATCATCGCCGGACTAAACACATCGAGCTGGACATTCACTTTGTGCGCGAGCAGGTGGCTCTTGGACGCATGCGGGTTCTCCATGTGCCGACCGCTCAGCAGTTCGCCGATGTGATGACGAAGGGACTGCCGACTTCTACCTTTGCGGAGTTCCGTTCCAGTCTCTGCGTCACTGGCGCCGCTTCGACTGCGGGGGGGTGTTGAGTATATTGTGTACGTGTATATGTGTGTGTAGGGCCCACCTCCTGTTTCCTTATATAGTTGAGGTTGTGGCCCACCTCTGTACTTATATATACATGCCTGGTGCACCGATCAATACATCGAGATTGCACAGCCCATAACTTGTCCTTCTACAGATACAGAGGTAACCATGGAAATCATTCCAAGGGGCAATTTTGCCAGCCGAGCATTAATCCTGCAGACAAGGCAAATTGAAATAAGATCTGGTTAGGATTGTAATGTGCTTCCAACGTAGAGTCATTGTGTGAGTAAATTGGCTGCCGCTGGTAGACAACAAAATACATAGTAAAAGCAGAAAAATATATATATATATACCAAAGTGCTCCTGGAACAGAATTGAAACTAGACACTACATTTATGGACAGTGAAATTCAGATGGGACAACCAACTCTATGTAACCTAGAAACTATCTTTTTGCTACCGAATACAGATGCAACATCGATACAGAAGATTGCATAAAACGGGCTACTAAGGAAGGTAGTCTGCATAAAAACATTCAAACCGTTTATTGCCCACTACACCAATAAGCTTCTGCTCCCTCCGTAACAAAATGTAAGAGGTTTTTTATGCCCTATGCACAACCAAAAAATATCTTATATTTTGGCACAGAGGGAGTATTTGATAAAGATATGAGGGTTTGCCCACACAAATATGTATCAGATAATAGGCCTATCCATGCCACATTTGAAACACATTAGAGATTTTGCACGACATGAAAAAACTAACGGCTCGACTTTAGGTTTCGACCAAACTTACAAGGATAAGTAGTTATGTCCTTGTTGCATCTAGAGGCATGCTAATCAGGAATGCAAAACATACTCACCGGAGCTAAGATAAACATAGACTTCAACAGAAGAACAAGCCTTGAAGATGTTGTATACTTCTGTGCATCCATAGTTACTTGATGAGGCCTCGTCTGACAGCTTCACAATCATTCTTTTAAGCATTGGCGCACATTTAAATATCAGCTTCAAGAACTCATGTTCATGATCATCTCCTCCGAAGCCATTGATCTCCACTTCTTCGAGAGCAGTCAAGGATATGGTGTTTGATCTCCAGCCCTCGGGTTCACAAGGACAATCAAATGGGCATTCTTCATTCACCTAAAGGTAAAAAATTATATGTGAACTATTTACTAGAGAATGTAATATTGGGGGAGAGAAACAGAGTGGAAAATTACCATTGTTTTCTCTAGGGCGATCCTGAGCCTCCGCGTAGCACGACGAATTCGATTCATCCCTAGGAGATGAAAGACGAGTGCTCCAAAACCATGTCCGTTTGTTGCGAGACGTAGCTCCAAAACAGAAAACTTGACAATCATATGCTTCTCTATCTCCTCAGTAAAGGCGTCCATTTTACCGTGAAAAAAAGACAGTCTCTGAAAAAACAATTTGGCAGTATCAATGTGCGGAAAATTCATAGTTGGAGAATGCAGAAAATTCATAGTTTGAGAATGCAGAAAATTGAGCAGGAGAAGGGACGAACGGCGTAAGCATCGATGTGCAGCGAACAGAGCTGTCCTTGTCCCTCTGCCGTCATTAGTGTCACCTGCTGGAGTCGCCAAAGATCAAACATAACATGCACCCTGAAGTAGCAGTTCCACCAAACCATCTCCACCATGGGTGCCAAGACGGAAATGTCATCCGGAGTGGAAAAGGATATGATTAATTGCTTAAGCGCGGGGGTTTCGATGTCGATAGTTTATCAGAGAAGCTCCTGCAGCGACGACGATTTGACCGTCATGGCCCTCCTGCTCGCCATGGCCCTCCAGGAGAAGCTCCTGCAGCGACGACGATTTGACCGTCAGGTCGCCCTTATTGAAAGAAACCCTGGCGAGGCAGAGCTTGCGCAGGCGCGGGCAGCAGGAGAGCAAGCGGCCAATGCCAACGGTGCAGTAGGAGAGGGACAGCGCCTCGAGTGCGGTGAACTCGGCGCCGGCTGGCACCCGGAGGAAGACGGAGCGAAGGTCCAGAACGATGGAGGTGGCGCGGTGGAAGAGGGGCAGGTTGACGACGAGGGAGCCGGCGACTAACTCCGAGGGGAGCTCAAAGACGAACTTCTCCGGCTCGAGCAGCGCCGCGGCGCGGAGCAGCGACTTGACGCTGGCCTCGTCGGCCCGCTGCTCCTTGGGGACGCACTTGGGGACGCGGATGTGGAGGAGGCAAACAACGGGCGGGGGACGAGGGAGGCGGCCCAGCACCGCTTCGAGCGAGCGGAGCGGGACGTCGCGGAAGACGATCTGGCGGAGGCGGGGCCAGAGGCTACGCCACCGGCGGGAGAGGAGGCCGGTGCGCGCGGCGGCGCTGGCGCAGGGGAGGCGGGCGAGGATGAGGAGGAGCAGGTCTTCGGGGAGCGCGCTGATGAGATCCGGTCCGCCTCCTCCAAGTGCTAGCAGCCGGGCGGAACGCCGGCGAACCCCACAACGCCGCTGCATCTCTCGTAGCTCTCGTCTCGAAAAACCCCAACTTTCCCCTCCAACCAAATTACTAGCTGCCAATGGAGTAACCACGGGTAGGCAGTGAGCCAACGACTACTGTCCTACTTTTATTTACTGAGGAAGGGGTTAAGTGGGGAAGTTGTCGACCGGTGCGCGAGGGGACGCATGCATTGCTGCCATTACTGCGAGCTCTCAGAAATGACAACAACGCCGCCTCGTTTCACAACCGAACTTAATTGGAAGTTCATATTTTTTGACTGTAAGCAAACTTGTCAGTTGTGACCTTTACCTTTTA
>NW_021196407.1:0-973 GCF_002162155.2 Triticum dicoccoides
TCTAGTGCCGAAAAAGGATGGTACATCACGTATGTGTGTTGATTGTAGAGGCATTAATAATATTACTATTCGTTATCGTCATCCTATTCCTAGGCTAGATGATATGCTTGATGAATTGAGTGGCTCTACAATATTCTCCAAAGTTGATTTGCGTAGTGGCTACCATCAAATTCGTATGAAATTGGGAGATGAATGGAAAACAGCATTTAAAACTAAGTTTGGATTATATGAGTGGTTAGTCATGCCTTTTGGGTTAACTAATGCACCTAGTACTTTCATGAGATTAATGAACGAAGTTTTACGTGCTTTCATTGGACGATTTGTGGTAGTTTACTTTGATGACATATTGATTTATAGCAGATCTTTGGAGGAACATTTGGAACATTTACGTGCTGTTTTTATTGCTCTACGTGATGCACGTTTGTTTGGTAACCTTGGGAAGTGCAACTTTTGCACCGACCGAGTATCTTTTCTTGGCTATGTTGTTACTCCACAGGGAATTGAAGTTGATAAATCCAAGATTGAAGCTATTGAGAGTTGGCCGCAGCCCAAAACGGTCACACAAGTGAGGAGTTTTCTTGGCCTCGCTGGATTCTATAGGCGTTTTGTGAGAGATTTCAGCACCATTGCTGCACCTCTCAATGAGCTTACAAAGAAAGATGTGCCTTTTCTTTGGGGTACCGCACAGGAAGAAGCCTTCACGGTATTGAAAGATAAGTTGACACATGCTCCTTTACTCCAACTTCCTGATTTTAATAAGACTTTTGAGCTTGAATGTGATGCTAGTGGAATTGGATTAGGAGGTGTGTTATTACAAGATGGCAAACCTGTTGCATACTTTTCTGAAAAATTGAGTGGGCCTAGTCTGAATTATTCTACTTATGATAAAGAATTATATGCTCTTGTTCGGACTTTAGAAACATGGCAACATTATTTATGGCCCAAAGAATTTGTTATACATTCTGATCATGAA
>NW_021196408.1:0-571 GCF_002162155.2 Triticum dicoccoides
TTTTTCTTCTTCTCCTCTATTCTTTTCTTCTTCTCCTCTTCTTTTTCTTCTTTTTTCTTCTTCTTATTTATTTCTCCTCTTCTTCCTATCCCCTCTTCTTCTCCTTTCTTCCTCTTCTTTTTTCCTTTTTCCTCTCATTCTTTTTCTTCTTCTTGTATTGCTTGTTTTTTTTTGCATATGACCATTCATACATTTTCTTTGCATATGCTTTGCATATAAACATACATACATATGAACATACATACATACATATAAACATAACATACATACACAAAAAATTCTAAAAATCTGCCTAAAAAATCTAAAAATCTGCCTAAAAAAATTATATGAAAAAAAGCATACATCATCCATCCATCCATATAATGAACATATACATCATCCATCCATCCATATAATCAACATATGCATATGAAAAAAAATTATATGATAAAAAATTATATGAAGTGGATCGAGGGGACAGGGAGTAAAGGGGGTCGCCGGAGCCGGACCGAACGGGGAGGAGTGGCGGCGTCGAGGCAGGGGCGGCAGTGGGGGCGGGCGCCGGCGACGACGTCGACAATGGTGGGGGCGG
>NW_021196409.1:0-1080 GCF_002162155.2 Triticum dicoccoides
GTGCTTGTGATCTCCATCTCCGAAGCACCGTCATGATCACCATCGTCACCGGCGCGACACCTTGATCTCCATCGTAGCATCGTTGTCGTCTTGCCAATCTTATGCTTTCACGACTATCACTACCGTTTAGTAATAAAGTAAAGCATTACATCGCGATTGCATTGCATACAATAAAGCGACAACCATATGGCTCCTGCCAGTTGCCGATAACTTGGTTACAAAACATGATCATCTCATACAATAAAATTCAGCATCATGCCTTGACCATATCACATCACAACATGCCCTGCAAAAACAAGTTAGACGTCCTCTACTTTGTTGTTGCATGTTTTTACGTGGCTGCTACGGGCTTAAGTAAGAACCAATCTCACCTACGCATCAAAACCACAACGATAGTTTGTCAAATAGACTCCGTTTTAACCTTCGCAAGGACCGGGCGTAGCCACACTCGGTTCAACTAAAGTTGGAGAGACAGTCGCCCGCAAGCCATCTCTGTGCAAAGCACGTCGAGGGAACCGGTCTCGCGTAAGTGTACGCGTAAGGTTGGTCTGGGTCGTCTCGTCCAACAATACCGCCGAACCAAAGTATGACATGCTGGTAGGCAGTATGACTTGTATCGTCCACAACTCACTTGTGTTCTACTCGTGCATATAACATCAACATCAATAACCTAGGCTCGGATGCCACTGTTGGGTTTCGTAGTAATTTCAAAAATTTCCTACGCACACGCAAGATCATGTGATGCATAGCAACGAGGGGAGAGTATTGTCTACGTACCCAACGCAGACCGACTGCGGAAGCGATGACACGACGTAGAGGAAGTAGTCGTACGTCTTCTCGATCCAACCGATCAAGCACCGAAACTACGGCACCTCCGAGTTCGAGCACACGTTCAGCTCGATGACGATCCCCGGACTCCGATCCAGCAAAGTGTCGGGGAAGAGTTTCGTCAGCACGACGGCGTGGTGACGATCTTGATGAACTACAGCAGCAGGGCTTCGCCTAAACTCCGCTACAGTATTATCGAGGAATATGGTGGCAGGGGGCACCGCACACGGCTAAGGAATAGATCACGTGGAT
>NW_021196410.1:0-1278 GCF_002162155.2 Triticum dicoccoides
TAACCATGGAAAATCTTCATCATTTAACGGGATGCTCGGGTCAATATTCACTGTGAATGGAGCAATTTCATCAAACTTTTCATAATCTTCTGACTTGTCTGTCTTGTCATCCACTCCCATGATGTTTCTCTTCCCAGAAAGAACTATGTGCCGCTTTGGCTCATCGTACGATGCATTCGCTTCCTTATCTTTTCTTTTTCTTGGCTTGGTAGACATGTCCTTCACATAGAAAACCTGTGCCACATCATTGGCTAGGACGAATGGTTCGTCTGCATATGCAAGATTGTTGAGATCCACTGTTGTCATTCCGTACTGCGGGTCTTCCGTTACCCCGCCTCGTGTCATATTGACCCATTTGCACCGAAACAAAGGGACCTTTAAACCACGTCGATAGTCAAGTTCCCATATGTCCTGTATATAACCATAATATGTTTCCTTTCCCGTCTTGGTTTCTGCATCAAAGCAGACACCACTGTTTTGGTTGGTGCTCTTCTTATCTTGGGCGATCGTGTAAAATGTATTACCATTTATCTCATACCCTTTGAAAGTCATTATATTCGAAGATGGTAACTGGGACAGCAAGTACAGGTCATCTTCAATAGAGGTGTCATGCATGGTACGTGTCTGCAACCAGTTGGCGAAACTCCTGGTTTGTTCACGTGTAATCCAGTCATCAGACCGCTCCGGGTGTTTGGAGCGTAGCAAATTCTTGTGTTCATCCATATACGGAGCCACCAAGGTGGAATTCTGTAGAACTGTGTAGTGTGCTTCAGTGAGAGAATGTCCATCCATACATATTATTTGTTCCCCTCCTAGTGTGCCTTTTCCATCCAGTCTGCCCTTATGCCGCGATTCAGGAACACCAATCGGCTTAAGGTCAGGAATAAAGTCAATACAAAACTCAATGACCTCCTCATTTTGATGGCCCTTGGAGATGCTTCCTTCTGGCCTAGCACAGTTATGAACATATTTCTTTAAGACTCCCATGAACCTCTCAAAGGGGAACATATTGTGTAGAAATACAGGACCCAAAACGTTAATCTCTTCGCATAGGTGAACTAGGACGTGCGTCATGATGTTGAAGAAGGATGGTGGGAACACCAACTCGAAACTGACAAGACATTGCACCAAATCATTCTGTAACCTTGGTATGATTTCTGGATCGATTACCTTCTGAGAGATTGCATTGAGAAATGCACATAGCTTCACAATGGCTAATCGAACGTTTTCCGGTAGAAGCCCCCTCAATGCAACCGGAAGCAGTTGCGTCATAATCAC
>NW_021196411.1:0-1169 GCF_002162155.2 Triticum dicoccoides
GCAAGAGAAGAACAGATCCTACCAATGAATATATGCCAAATAGTTATGAGTTATCACATTTATACAAAATTGCTACTACATCTTCATTTTTTCTCACTATCTCTGTGTATTATTTGCTTAAGTTCAGTAGTAAGTGTTGGTCCACAGGCTATGTTCTGACTTCTGACTTTGTATGTCCAAGATTTATAATCAATAAAAACTAGATGAAGCAACTTGGGGCAAGCTTAAAGCCAAAAGCATGTGTTGAACTTCACTTTTCTGACGAGTAAATAGCATAAAACTATTGGTTTACAGGCTAGGGTTCCAAAAAACTACCAGATTTTAATTTTTCTCAGAAACCTACCAGTCGCGCGGTCCGCTGTTTCAAAAAACCCAAACCCGCGGTGACTAGCAGTTGAACCATTTTCCTGACCGCGTGGACCCACATGTCAGGCCACCTGTCACGCGCGCTCACGGCGCGGCCGTTGATGGCCGTTAGGCAGGCCGGTCCGTTCGAAACGAAAGGAGCTGATCGGGCCACACTCTCTCTCAGTCTCCCCCTCCTCTCCCCCTTCTCTCCCCCGCAGTGACCTAGGTGGGCGATGGCGGCGGTGCAGCCAAATGCCGTCGGCGGCGAGCTATCGAGCCAAGGCGTCACCGGCCAGGAGGGCGATGGACATCCAGAGGTGGACCCAGGGCTAGGCAGCTCGAGCTTCCCGGCACAGCGGTTGAAGCAGCCATCACCGCCCGCTGCTGAGGTCGATCCGGTGAGCTCAGATCCGGCAGTCCACGCGGCTAGGGCAGTGGCGAAGTGCATCCAGGTGGATCCAGATGGCGGCCACAGTTGGGCTT
Source organism: Triticum dicoccoides (assembly GCF_002162155.2). Taxonomy (NCBI): domain Eukaryota; kingdom Viridiplantae; phylum Streptophyta; class Magnoliopsida; order Poales; family Poaceae; genus Triticum; species Triticum dicoccoides. Next base: position 832 of record NW_021196411.1, read on the forward strand.
CGTCCTTTGGTGCAGTGAGGTAAGAAATTTCTGGGCCCTTCATACTTTTAGTTCAAATTACAAATTTCTGGGTCCTTTAGTTCAATTTAGAACTATGGTTAGTAATAGTTTGTTCTTGGCATGGTACTTTATTTTATTATTTAAGTCACTGTAGAAGAAAGTGCATTTGGTTAGTTCATTTGGTCAGTGCATTCACTGTAATTAGAAGAAAGTTCAGTTTCTTCAGATATTAGTTATTGTTTTAAGTTATAATTACTTAAAAATTAATTATTTGTCAACTTAATCATACAGCTTAGATGATGAGATTTGGGTCATGAGGCTACATTTTCAAGGAACGG
>NW_021196412.1:0-2949 GCF_002162155.2 Triticum dicoccoides
GTCCTCTCGGTGGTTGTTGGGTCGGCGGGGGTGGAGGGAGTCGTCGACGGTGAGCTTCGCGGCGGAGGAGGCCTCGGGAGCAGAGTGGTTTTGGGGCTGCGGTGGTTCTCGATCAAAATTGAGCAGGGGAAAGGGTTCACGGGAGGAAGGGAAGGTTACTGGTGGAGAGAGTGGAGAGGGGGAGGCCTTGGTGGTGCTGGAATGGCCGGGGCGGTGGCGGCGGCAGGAGTTGCCGGAGACGAGGAACAAAACCTCCCCGGGTCGATTGCAAGCTAGGGAAGCCCCATGGAGGTGGCCTGAGGTTGCCTGTGTGCGGGAACGGCCTCAGGGCTTCCTTAAATAGGCGAGTCGAGGCGGTTTAGCGGCGGCTGCAGATGAGCTCGTCGGCGACCGACGTTCTGTAGCTGCAGGGCATCGTGGCGAGGCTGGGGATGGCGGCAGGAGCTAGCGGACAAGCGACTACTACTCCAAGGGCGAGCTGGTGAGCGGAGGTGGCTTGGGCGGCGCTGGCCAGCGCAGGGGCTGTCGGGCGGCAGTGGTGGCTAGCTGTTGGCCTGCCGGGGACGTGGCAAGAGCTGCAGGGCTCGTGGGGTGCAGAAGGGGACACGGTGTGCTGGCTGCGGTCGGTCACGGACCGGAGTGAGTGCGGGGCAGGACGCGGCGACTCGGGCGCACGTGTGTGCCAAACGCACGCTCTGGGCATGCCCAGAGCATGCCCGGGACGTGCTCGATGAAATGCCAGGGCAGCCTAGAGGTCGCGGTTCAGGCTGGCAAGATACAGGGCTAGTCTAGGGTTAGCAAGGGAATCAAGGGACATGGTGGATAGGTCAGGGGCTCAAGTTCACAATGTAAACTTGAAAACATGCCAACTCTGGCTATGCACTTAGGGTGTTTGACAAAATGCCAAAGGCACCTAGGCAGTTCTTGGGGTGGCCAAATCTCCCAGAGTGGGGTCTCTTTAGAAGAAAGAGAGGGTGGTGAGGTTAGTTTGCCAAAAGGAGAAACTTGCTAGTGCAAGTTTTGCAAAACTACAATTCTCGACAGGGAGTAAATGGCATCATTACATGGACCAAAAGTGTTCCAAAGAGTGCATGCTCCTGGACTTAGGGGTTTTGCAGGGTTGACTACAAGCAGGTGAAAGCACAAGGTCACTAGAGCAAGAATGAATGGGGTTGCAGTAGAAAAGACAAGTCTGGTCCAGAATGAAAAAGAGGTTGATTCACTCAATTTCTCCAAAGAACAACACTAGGTCTTTGCATAAAGTTGGATGGCATGCTACCACTGACATCCCATAATTTTGGTGGAGGCTCTAGGGAAATATTAAAATTAGGCTATAGTGCAAAACTGCCCACTGGACCAGATTCGAAAAAAGGTGTAACACTCAAAATATGCAATGAAATAATTATATTATTGCACAAAAGTGATTTAGAGACATCACATGACATCTCCAAATTTTGGTTGGAATATTAGTTAATTTTATGAAATGGTTGTAGTTCAAAAAGAGCTCCAAAACTTAAGGAAAGCCATTTTAATGAATAAAGCTCAGGGTGAAATAATCTAATAATTAAATCTACTGATTAAGAAAATGTTTTAATGAGAGGGAATAGAAGTCCAATATACTTTTGGAAAGCTCCACTTGGAAAAATAAAACTCCTTAACATTAAAAGAAGAGTTCTGAAATCAACAGAAAAAATCCAGAATGCCAAATTTTAAAAACTCCTGGCAAAGTTTTAATATTTAAAACTTGGTTAAATTTTTGGGGTGTTACATAATAATAATCATCATAGTCATTACCACCAACACTAGCTATTTTATCATCATAGTAATAGTTTAGCACATCATCATCCTCAAACTCATTTCTAGCTAGCTAATCACTCCTGCTGCTCTCTCTTAGGTAAAATAACATAAAACACGTATAGCTCTCCTTCTTGATCAAACTGGAGCATGAAGATAAACCTGTCTCCTAATCGTGGGTAGCGCATCTGTTTGCTGCCCCCTAGTACTTCTCTGCGATCGTCCATCACATATTTGGTCCAGTCTTGCACTATTAAGCATCCATCGCTAATCATGAATGCACTAAAGTAATCTGTAGGATATCTTGTCCGTAAGCTGATAATACTCATGGTACCTTTAGTCTCGATCCCATAAGGCACAACATTCATCGGGAGTCCCGGTTGAAGAACATCGTATGGTAACATACATAGCAATGAAGTTTAGCTTCAAAAGTAATGTATGGAAAAGATGCACTGATGACAAATAGTAAAAATCTTACCATCCTTCCTAAATAGATGTGACCGTAGTTCATTACCAACACTATTGGTCGCACATTTTCAGTACTAACATTTCTAAATGCAGGAAGAAAGTTTGTCTTGACAGTATCAAGATCCTCAAGCCATGAAACATAATGACTGAGCTCCTCGCAGTTGAATTCAGCCCCAGGACAGTATACGGTCCTGTCTACCAAGCGCTGGACATGTTTGCTTGCACCGAAATAAGCTGACAATACAAATTAGTTGTCAACTATTTTTGAATAAACAATATCAAAGACATAAATATGGTTGAGAAACTTACATAATGGTATAACTGGAGGCGTCTGCACATCGACCCAGATGTCGGTATTATCTTCAATATCATCTTCCGGACGAATATCAAAGGTGATAACCATATCAGGCTCAAATGCATAAGTCTTGCATAGTGCTCGCCATGTTTTGCATCCAAAATAGGTGTAGTCGTCTGAATTGTATAATTTTGCATGGAAAATATAACCATGCTCGGTCTTCAAGAAAACTTTCTTTTCCTCCGCACTATGACTGAAACCTATCTTATCCAATACAAAAACTCTTGCATGGTAGGGGATACGCTAGTAGAATAGTAAAAAAATATAAGTTGAAGCAAATGAAGCAGATGTCATGCTTAATTACTAAAAAAGACTTGTCGTTGTGACTTACT
>NW_021196413.1:0-2949 GCF_002162155.2 Triticum dicoccoides
GTCCTCTCGGTGGTTGTTGGGTCGGCGGGGGTGGAGGGAGTCGTCGACGGTGAGCTTCGCGGCGGAGGAGGCCTCGGGAGCAGAGTGGTTTTGGGGCTGCGGTGGTTCTCGATCAAAATTGAGCAGGGGAAAGGGTTCACGGGAGGAAGGGAAGGTTACTGGTGGAGAGAGTGGAGAGGGGGAGGCCTTGGTGGTGCTGGAATGGCCGGGGCGGTGGCGGCGGCAGGAGTTGCCGGAGACGAGGAACAAAACCTCCCCGGGTCGATTGCAAGCTAGGGAAGCCCCATGGAGGTGGCCTGAGGTTGCCTGTGTGCGGGAACGGCCTCAGGGCTTCCTTAAATAGGCGAGTCGAGGCGGTTTAGCGGCGGCTGCAGATGAGCTCGTCGGCGACCGACGTTCTGTAGCTGCAGGGCATCGTGGCGAGGCTGGGGATGGCGGCAGGAGCTAGCGGACAAGCGGCTACTACTCCAAGGGCGAGCTGGTGAGCGGAGGTGGCTTGGGCGGCGCTGGCCAGCGTAGGGGCTGTCGGGCGGCAGTGGTGGCTAGCTGTTGGCCTGCCGGGGACGTGGCAAGAGCTGCAGTGCTCGTGGGGTGCAGAAGGGGACACGGTGTGCTGGCTGCGGTCGGTCACGGACCGGAGTGAGTGCGGGGCAGGACGCGGCGACTCGGGCGCACGTGTGTGCCAAACGCACGCTCTGGGCATGCCCAGAGCATGCCCGGGACGTGCTCGATGAAATGCCAGGGCAGCCTAGAGGTCGCGGTTCAGGCTGGCAAGATACAGGGCTAGTCTAGGGTTAGCAAGGGAATCAAGGGACATGGTGGATAGGTCAGGGGCTCAAGTTCACAATGTAAACTTGAAAACATGCCAACTCTGGCTATGCACTTAGGGTGTTTGACAAAATGCCAAAGGCACCTAGGCAGTTCTTGGGGTGGCCAAATCTCCCAGAGTGGGGTCTCTTTAGAAGAAAGAGAGGGTGGTGAGGTTAGTTTGCCAAAAGGAGAAACTTGCTAGTGCAAGTTTTGCAAAACTACAATTCTCGACAGGGAGTAAATGGCATCATTACATGGACCAAAAGTGTTCCAAAGAGTGCATGCTCCTGGACTTAGGGGTTTTGCAGGGTTGACTACAAGCAGGTGAAAGCACAAGGTCACTAGAGCAAGAATGAATGGGGTTGCAGTAGAAAAGACAAGTCTGGTCCAGAATGAAAAAGAGGTTGATTCACTCAATTTCTCCAAAGAACAACACTAGGTCTTTGCATAAAGTTGGATGGCATGCTACCACTGACATCCCATAATTTTGGTGGAGGCTCTAGGGAAATATTAAAATTAGGCTATAGTGCAAAACTGCCCACTGGACCAGATTCGAAAAAAGGTGTAACACTCAAAATATGCAATGAAATAATTATATTATTGCACAAAAGTGATTTAGAGACATCACATGACATCTCCAAATTTTGGTTGGAATATTAGTTAATTTTATGAAATGGTTGTAGTTCAAAAAGAGCTCCAAAACTTAAGGAAAGCCATTTTAATGAATAAAGCTCAGGGTGAAATAATCTAATAATTAAATCTACTGATTAAGAAAATGTTTTAATGAGAGGGAATAGAAGTCCAATATACTTTTGGAAAGCTCCACTTGGAAAAATAAAACTCCTTAACATTAAAAGAAGAGTTCTGAAATCAACAGAAAAAATCCAGAATGCCAAATTTTAAAAACTCCTGGCAAAGTTTTAATATTTAAAACTTGGTTAAATTTTTGGGGTGTTACATAATAATAATCATCATAGTCATTACCACCAACACTAGCTATTTTATCATCATAGTAATAGTTTAGCACATCATCATCCTCAAACTCATTTCTAGCTAGCTAATCACTCCTGCTGCTCTCTCTTAGGTAAAATAACATAAAACACGTATAGCTCTCCTTCTTGATCAAACTGGAGCATGAAGATAAACCTGTCTCCTAATCGTGGGTAGCGCATCTGTTTGCTGCCCCCTAGTACTTCTCTGCGATCGTCCATCACATATTTGGTCCAGTCTTGCACTATTAAGCATCCATCGCTAATCATGAATGCACTAAAGTAATCTGTAGGATATCTTGTCCGTAAGCTGATAATACTCATGGTACCTTTAGTCTCGATCCCATAAGGCACAACATTCATCGGGAGTCCCGGTTGAAGAACATCGTATGGTAACATACATAGCAATGAAGTTTAGCTTCAAAAGTAATGTATGGAAAAGATGCACTGATGACAAATAGTAAAAATCTTACCATCCTTCCTAAATAGATGTGACCGTAGTTCATTACCAACACTATTGGTCGCACATTTTCAGTACTAACATTTCTAAATGCAGGAAGAAAGTTTGTCTTGACAGTATCAAGATCCTCAAGCCATGAAACATAATGACTGAGCTCCTCGCAGTTGAATTCAGCCCCAGGACAGTATACGGTCCTGTCTACCAAGCGCTGGACATGTTTGCTTGCACCGAAATAAGCTGACAATACAAATTAGTTGTCAACTATTTTTGAATAAACAATATCAAAGACATAAATATGGTTGAGAAACTTACATAATGGTATAACTGGAGGCGTCTGCACATCGACCCAGATGTCGGTATTATCTTCAATATCATCTTCCGGACGAATATCAAAGGTGATAACCATATCAGGCTCAAATGCATAAGTCTTGCATAGTGCTCGCCATGTTTTGCATCCAAAATAGGTGTAGTCGTCTGAATTGTATAATTTTGCATGGAAAATATAACCATGCTCGGTCTTCAAGAAAACTTTCTTTTCCTCCGCACTATGACTGAAACCTATCTTATCCAATACAAAAACTCTTGCATGGTAGGGGATACGCTAGTAGAATAGTAAAAAAATATAAGTTGAAGCAAATGAAGCAGATGTCATGCTTAATTACTAAAAAAGACTTGTCGTTGTGACTTACT
>NW_021196414.1:0-1104 GCF_002162155.2 Triticum dicoccoides
TGTGGCTATCCTGTTCTACGACTACCAGAAACTCTTGAGGTGAAACAACGTACACGAGTCCACTAATCACCATACAATACACTACTATGGATTCATCCCCGTCTCCCTACGAGAAGGCCATCCATAGCACTCACACTTGTCTTGAGCATTTTAGAGTATTCACTTCAAGTTGGCTATGTACCATGTAAGCATCCAAGAAGTCCATAACCGCGGACCCGGCTATTCGAATAGATCATGTTAACCCTGCAGGGGTGTACTTCTTCACACACGCTCTCGCCACTTACCGCCATGTACACGTCATGTATCTCGGCAACCTTCAAGCGGAAGCCTGGCGAGGGTGTCGGCCACGACCTGACTAACCACACAAGACTCTAGTCCAGGTTTATCGCCTATTCGGGTTCCATCCGCAAGGAGATCCGGCCGGGGTGTCGCTTACGGCCCCAAACGATGTGTACAGGGTTCCCGAGCCCACCAACCGGGTGCCACTCGGTACACCGGGCCACGTGTGCCTAGTCTGTCCCAAGCCCACCCTGCCGGGTGCCACTTGGTAGAAAAATAGTACTACCTACAAACACCAGAAACTAGTTGCGACTCCTGGACAGAGATCAAGTTGGTTAATAAGTCGAGAGGGCTTGGAGCGCCCGGAGCTCAATGTGTGGTAGTATCGAGTCATTGGACAACATACACAGAACTCAGGACTTAAGGACGGTTCCAGTGAGACAACCCACCATGTACTCCTACATGGCCTCTCACCGCTACCTTTACCAAATCGTGTTCACACACTTCACTCTCAGCATCAGAACATATCGTGACACTCCAATTCATTCCCAATGAATCAGACCTGACACAACTCTAAGCAATAGCAGGCATAGCATGGTAGGAACACATCAGTGGCTGCAATCAAGTCCTACACATGCTAGTGGGTTTCAACTATTTACTGTGGCAATGACAGGTCATGCAGAGGAAGGGGTTCAACTACCGCAGCACAAAGTAGCAGATGAATCGTTGTTGTTCTAATGCAATAACTGAGAGCAGGAGCGAGAGAGTAGGGTTTTATCGAGATGAACAAGGGGGTTTGCTTGCCTGGTAAAACAACAAGGAAGG
>NW_021196415.1:0-600 GCF_002162155.2 Triticum dicoccoides
CGGGGACGGTGGCGTCGAGGGAGGCGGGGCGAGGGAGAGGGAAGGCGAGGAGAGGGCGAGGGAGGGAGAGGGCGAGGGCGAGGGCGAGGGCGAGGGCGAGGGCAGCGGCGGCGGCGGCGGTGGATCGAGAGGGAGAGAACTGGCGAGGGGGAGAGGGAAGGGGGGATCGGGCGAAGGGGGATCGGGCCACAATACTAATGGCGCACCTCACCATGGTGCGCCATTAGCATGTCCATACTAATGGCGCACCTCACCGTGGTGCGCCATTAGTACTTTTTTTTATTTCAACTCGAGCCAAAAGGTTATGTACTACCAGAACCTATCCACGTCAAGCCCACTCTACTAGCTCGACTGGTCAGCAGCCAGTTCTCACACCAGGAGGTCCTGGGTTCGACTCCCAGGCTCCACAAATTTTTTTTATCATTTAAAAAGCTGTTTGATACTTATTTATGTTTAAATATGTTCAAACTTGTTTAAATAATAACAGTAATATTTTTTATAAGACAGTAGCATTTAAAAAGCTGTTTGATACTTATTTTTTTTATAAGACGGTGCGCGCGGTGCGGGGGGTCGGCGGCGGCGGTTGAGTAGGGGAATCGA
>NW_021196416.1:0-1553 GCF_002162155.2 Triticum dicoccoides
TTTTTTTATTTTTTTTAACTGAAAAGGCGGTCCAGAGGGGGGGGGGGTTTCTTGTAAGCCACCCTTTCTCCATGAATTTGTGTCGGATTCCCTAAGCTAGTTGGTTAAGCTAAACAACAACTTGGAGAGTTGGAAGATAAAAGCTTGTCTGACTTAGTTCATGTTAAGGGATATCTTTTGTGCGTGTGTGTGTGTTGAAGAAAGATGATATCTCCATTGATTGGTCTTCGTGATCAGTTGTTGGATCTATTGCCTTGTCAAGACTTTGACTTGAGTATGGGCTATCATCAAGTCAAATCAGAACCAACGATTTTCGTAATGTTGTCTTACTCGTGGTTGATCCCTCGAGCATACACCATTACATCTTTTGGTCTGACCATTGCTATCACCGTGTTCTCATGATGGTGGAAGTCCAGTAATATGGGAAATTCTGATGAGTTGTTGTTGAGCCTGTTAGCAGCATTTTTGTCTCCCCCATGATTCATGTTGAACATCAACCTAGTGTTGAAAACCTTGTAAGCAATGCTTTCGTGTTCCGTTCATGAAGCTTATCCTTGGATGAAAGAAGTGACTTTCTCCAAGTTCACGTGCATTAGGTGTAAGTTGCCGCCATGAATTTGAGAAAGGTTTGTTTTGTTTCCCTTGGAATCATCCCAAATCAGTCATGCATACGTACGAAGTATCCCAAACCTTTTTTTTAATTTTTTTGCATCTAGATCTTGAAAGCCCCGTAACTTTTTTTGTTTTAGATTTTTGGGGATTTTGAAAATGTTTAACGGGGTTCCCCCGGTTAAATTCGGATGTAACTTTTCGAGTAGATGATTTTTCATATATAAAACTTTTTAATCCGAGTTCGTATGCAAAAGTTATGCCCATTTTACAAATTTCCAGAGATATTTTGCAAATAAAGTCGAAATTTATATTTGTAAATTTTCCCAACAACTAGACCACATATGACATGGCAAACTTATTTTCTTTTATTTTTTTGACATTTTTATCATTTTTTTTATTTTTTTAAACTGAAAAGGCGGTCCACAGGGGGGGGGGGGTTCTTGTAAGCCACCCTTTCTCCATGAATCTGTGTCGGATTCCCTGAGCTAGTTGGCTAAGCTAAACAACAACTTGCATAGTTGGAAGATAAAAGCTTGTCTGACTTAGTTCATGTTAAGGGATATCTTTTGTGCGTGTGTGTGTGTTGAATAAAGATGATATCTCCATTGATTGGTCTTCGTGATCAGTTGTTTGATCTATTGCCTTGTCAAGACTTTGAATTGAGTATGAGCTATCGTCAAGTCAAATCAGAACCAACGATTTTCGTAATGTTGTCTTACTCGTGGTTGATCCCTCGAGCATACACCATTACATCTTTTGGTCTGACCATTGCTATCACCGTGTTCACATGATGGTGGAAGTCCAGTAATATGGAAAATTCTGATGAGTTGTTGTTGAGCCCGTCAGCAGCATTTTTGTCTCCCCCATGATTCATGTTGAACATCAACCTAGTGTTGAAAACCTTGTAAGCAATGCCTTCGTGTTCCGTTCATGAAGCTTAT
>NW_021196417.1:0-1134 GCF_002162155.2 Triticum dicoccoides
AGTTTTAGCATAAAAAGTCATATATAAAAAATGCATTGGTAAAAAGTAAAGGAACCATTAACTTACCATGTCTTTACGGTCCAAGAGATTCGACTTCTTGAACCGGGAAATGAGCTCCTTGCCGTTCAATTCCATGTTTAGCATCTGAACCTGATGTAAAAAGTACAGACATGAACATGACCTTTTATGAAAAAAAGAAAAAAAAACGCAAAACTACACTATTAGTTGCTTCGCGTTTTCTTACCGAGAACCTGACGGGCATCACGAGCTTCTTTGAGTCTGGTGGCAAGCTCATCATTATATTCTGTATACCAACTTCCATTACATGGCTCAAGACAAAACCTTCTTTCTTCATTGAGTTTGCGAGCTCCCTCACCGTAACAAAGTATTTGCCATGTTCAATTACCCTTGCGCTGCATGGGAAGAAAAAAAGAGGCATTCAGCTCACAAAATCATTCCATGAATTGCCTACCACCATACCAACTCAGGGGAAACACATAGGGGCATTTGCATATCAAAAGGATAAACTACTTCAAAAAATAAGAATTTCACACTAAGCCAAGTTGCCTGATTCTATAAATGGCTTGCTTTTAAAAACAGTTTGAATTTCCTGGATAACATGACAGACCTTGCCTGGGGGAAAAATGTGATATACTGTCATACCTGGTATCCACATCTGGTGACTCTTCTTCATTAATTCTTCCATGCAAAATAACTGATGCATACAATCTATTTGCTTCGGGTTTGGACATGTAGACTTTCTTCTCATTATAGTCAATGAAAGGTGACCTCTTGCAAGGAGGTCGCTTGATAATCCTTCTCTAAAATTGATGTGGATGCATCTCTCCTGAACTACTACTGCTGTAAACCTTGCTGCCTGACCCCACTTCTCCTTGGTTGCAACTTTTTTCAGGTGTTTGGTACGCATTTCCTTCTGCTTGAACACACGGTTCGTCCATGCCTTCAACCTCCAACAGATAATCATCATCGGTTATATCGATGATTGGCTGGTTATGTACTGGGAGTTCCTTGAACTCATGCTCTGTAAATGTGCTTGACCCAACATGTTGATGTGTTGTGTTGTCTGCAGATCTTGTGTGCAAATCATCTATGCCTAGATCGAAACTTGGTGCT
>NW_021196418.1:0-1647 GCF_002162155.2 Triticum dicoccoides
GGTCCACGAAGAAGCAACCACCCACAAAGGGTCCACGAAGTAGCAACCTTGTCTATCCCACCATGGCCATCGCCCACGAAGGACTTGCCTCACTAGCGGTAGATCTTCATGAAGTAGGCGATCTCCTTGCCCTTACAAACTCCTTGGTTCAACTCCACAATCTTGTCGGAGGCTCCCAAGTGACACCTAGCCAATCTAGGAGACACCACTCTCCAAGAAGTAACAAATGGTGTGTAGGTAATGAACTCCTTGCTCTTGTGCTTCAAATGATAGTCTCCCCAACACTCAACTCTCTCTCATAGGATTTGGATTTTGTGGAAAGAAGATTTGAGTGGAAAGCAACTTGGGGAAGGCTAGAGATCAAGATTCATATGGTAGGAATGGAATATCTTGGTCTCAACACATGAGTAGGTGGTTCTCTCTCGGAACATATGAGTTGGAATTGTGTATGTGTTCTGATGGCTCTCTCCACGAATGAAGAGGAGGTGGAGGGGTATATATAGCCTCCACACAAAATCCAACCGTTCCACACAGTTTTCCAATCTCGGTGGGACCGAATCAACAAACTCGGTCGGGCCGAAAAGGTAAACCTAGTGACCGTTAGAGATTTTCGGTGGGACTGACATGCAACTCGGTAGGACCGATATGGTTAGGGTTTGGGCATAACATAATCTCGGTGAGACCGATTACACAAACTCGGTGAGACCGAGTTTGGTAATAAGCTAACCAGAGAGTTGGTCAGGCAAACTCGGTGGGACCGATTTGCTCTTTCGGTGAGACCGAAAAGTTACAAAAGGGAAACAAAGAGTTTACATTGCAATCTCGGTGGGACCGATTCGCTCTTTCGGTGAGATCGAAAAGTTACGAAAGGGAAACAGAGAGTTTGCAATCCCATCTCGGTGAGACCGAGATCCCTATCGGTAGAACCGAATTGCTAGGGTTTGGCAGTGGCTTATGACAAGTGAAACTCGGTGGCGCCGGATAGAAAGAATCGGTAGGACCGAGTTTGGCTTAGGGTTTAGGTCATATGTGGATATGAGAAAGTAGTTGAGGGTTTTGGAGCATATCACTAAGCACATGAAGCAAGAGGCTCATTAAGCAACACCTCATCCCTCCTTGATAGTATTGGCTTTTCCTAAAGACTCAATGTGATCTCGGATCACTAAAATATAAAATGAAGAGTCTTGAGCTTTTGAGCTTGAGCCAATCCTTTGTCCTTAGCATTTTGAGGGTTCCACTTTCACATCCATGCCATGCCAATCATTGAGCTTTCCTGAAATAGTCATCTTGGAATAGCATTAGCTCAATGAGCTATATGTTGTTATGAATTACCAAAACCACCTAGGGATAGTTGCACTTTCAATCTCCCCCTTTTTGGTAATTGATGACAACATATAGATCAAAGCTTCGACAAATGATAATAAGCATGAAATATATCGTCGCTTTGAGAAGTATGTGACAAGTAAGAGCTCCCCCTAAATTTGTGCATATTTAAAATTTGCTTTGGACTGCAAATGCACAAAGAGTTAGAGTCATGGGTTACTCTTCCATGTCACATACATCTTGGTGGAGCACTTAAAATGATAAGAATGAAATACATGCACTCATCACCAAGAATAGTGAATGATCACATAAGATAGATAAGAT
>NW_021196419.1:0-1917 GCF_002162155.2 Triticum dicoccoides
GACTCTTGAATAGATTGATCAGAAAGAATAACTTTGATGTGGTTTCGTACCCTACCATAATCTCTTCGTTTGTTCTCTGCTATTGGTGACTTTGGAGTGACTCTTTGTTGCATGTTGAGGGATAGTCATATGATCCAATTATGTTATTATTGTTGAGAGAACTTGCACTAGTGAAAGTATGAACCCTAGGCCTTGTTTCCTAGCATTGCAATACCACTCGTGCTCACTTTTATCATTAGCTACCTTGCTGTTTTTATATTTTCAGATTACAAAAACCTATATCTACTATCCATATTGCACTTGTATCACCATCTCTTTGCCGAACTAGTGCATCTATACAATTTACCATTGTATTGGGTGTGTTGGGGACACAAGAGATTCTTTGTTATTTGGTTGCAGGGTTGCTTGAGAGAGACCATCTTCATCCTACGCCTCCCACAGATGGATAAACCTTAGGTCATCCACTTGAGGGAAATTTGCTACTGTCCAACAAACCTCTGCACTTGGAGGCCCAACAACGTCTACAAGAAGAAGGTTGCGTAGTAGACATCAACATGCTATATATTCATACGCATGTCTAACTATTTTTTTGCAACCAAGGAGATTATATCTGGAACCATGCATGAACTGAGGTAAGTTGCATATTTTTTAATTTATACTTGTGTACAATGTTTATTCAAATGTACCCCCTCCATTCCAAAATAATCGTAGTTTTAGGATTTTCAAGAGTAAAGATTTGCGAAGTTTGACAAATCCTGAAAGTTCAATTCAGGAGACCCGAAAACGTTAATGCTTTTGGTCACCCGAATATTGAATGAAGCGCCAAATAAGCCTCTGGTCACCCAAAACCGTGCGAGACTAATGTTTGGTGGTAGGAAATTACTGTCCTGACTCTGGCACGTGTAGCCTATCGCCCCGATGTCCAAAGGTCTAAACCGGGGTAGGTTTGTAACTTCACCAAGACGCCAGTCTCAACCGCCTCCGAGAAGCATTCATATGCCGTGGGCGCCTAAACACCCATGTGCACGGCCGAAATCTATCCCACCCACCATTTGGGACACCTGAGATTACTGTCCTACCCCCAACCCGCAATGTGTCCGAAATTTTAGATGGGGGCAAAGTTTGTAACTTTCCCCAAATTTCAAACAAGCGCGTCCCAAACCGAAACATTGTTCACCCTTAGTTCCCCCTCCCTCTGTTTCCCCATTCATACTTCGTGGGCACCAAAACAGCCTCTCCATCGGCCGGAAACCCCAGCCTCCTCCGTCCTCCACCCCATCGCACCCAATCCACCGCCGCCCTCCTCCATCACGCCGGAGCTGGTACCCAGATGTCTGAAAGAAATATGCCCTAGAGGCAATAATAAAGTTGTTATTTATATTTTCTTATATCATGATAAATGTTTATTAATGCTAGAATTGTATCGGAAACTTAGTACATGTGTGAATACATAGACAAACTAAGTGTCACTAGTATGCCTCTACTTGACTAGCTCGTTGAATCAAACATAGTTAAGCTTCCTAGCCATAGACATGCGTTGTCATTTGATTAATGGGATCACATCATTAGAGAATGATGTGATTGACTTGACCCATTCCATTAGCTTGGCATTTGATCGTTTAGTATATTGTTATTGCTTTCTTCATGACTTATACATGTTCCTATGACTATGAGATTATGCAACTCCCGAGTACCGGAGGAACACTTTGTGTGCTACCAAATGTCACAACGTAACTGGGTGATTATAAAGGTGCTCCACAGGTGTCTCCGATGGTACTTGTTGAGTTGGCATAGATCGAGATTAGGATTTGTCACTCCGATTGTCGGAGAGGTATCTCTGGGCCCTCTCGGTAATGCACATCACTATAAGCCTTGCAAGCAATGCAACTAATGAGTTAGTTGCGGGATGATGTATTA
>NW_021196420.1:0-1852 GCF_002162155.2 Triticum dicoccoides
AGAGTTCATTTTAAATGCTTTTCAATTTCATTGTCTTATAGCTCAAAATAATCAGTAAAAGCATGAAAAATAACAAATGAAGTCAGAAAGGGTTGTAAATTGATGATGTGGCTTTGAATGGTGCATTTTGAACACAGAATAACGATGGAGTTCAAATAAGTTCAAAAAAATGAAATCCCTTTGTAAATGACGAGTTTCCGTATGAAACCCTGATACTTCGAAAGAGATTGTCTGTTTTGTACACGAAGTGCATCCAGTTTTTGCCGTAACCCTCTTACTTTCTCGCACATGCTATGTGGGTGAAATGATGATACCATGCCAACTTGGAACCTTTTCAGAGTTCATTTCAAATGCATTTCAATTTCATGGTCTCATAGCTCAAAATAATCAGTAAATGCACGAAAAATAACAAATGTAGTCAGAAAGGGTTATACATTGATGATGTGGCTTTCAATGGTTCATTTTGAACACAGAAAAACTATGGAGTTCAAATAAGTTCAAAAAAATGAAATCCCTTTGTAACAGACGAGTTTCCGTATGAAACCCTGATACTTCGAAAGAGATTGTCCATTTTGTACACGAAGTGCATCCAGTTTTTGCCGTAACCCTCTCTACATTCTCGAACATGCTATGTTGATGAAATGATGATACCATGCCAACTTGGAACCTTTTCAGAGTTCATTTTAAATGCTTTTCAATTTCATAGTCTTATAGCTAGAAATAATCAGTAAATGCATGAAAAATAACAAATGTAGTCAGAAAGGGTTGTAAATTGATGATGTGGCTTTGAATGGTGCGTTTTGAACACAGAAAAACTATGGAGTTCAAGTAAGTTCAAAAAAAAGAAATCCCTTTTTAACAGACGAGTTTCCGTATGAAACCCTAATACTTCGAAAGAGATTATCCATTTTGTACACGGAGCGCATCCAGTTTTTTCCGTAACCCTCTCTAATGTCTCGCACATGCTATGTGGGTGAAATGATGATACCATGCCAAATTGGAACCTTTTCAGAGTTCATTTCAAATGCTGTTCAATATCATGGTCTTGTAGCTCAAAATAACCAGTAAATGCACGAAAAATAACAAATGAAGTCAGAAAGGGTTGTAAATCGATGATGTGGCTCTGAATGGTGCATTTTGAACACAGAAAAACAATGGAGTTCAAATAAGTTCAGAAAAATGAAATCCCTTTGTAACAGACGAGTTACCGTATGAAACCCTGATACTTCGAAAGAGATTGTCAGTTTTGTACACGAAGTGCATCCAGTTTTTCCCGTAACCCTCTCTACGTTCTCGCACAAGCTATGTGGGTGAAATGATGATACCATGTCAACTTGGAACCTTTTCAGAGTTCATTTTAAATGCTTTTCAATTTCATAGTCTTATAGCTAGAAATAATCAGTAAATGCATGAAAAATAACAAATGTAGTCAGAAAGACTTGTAAATTGATGATGTGGCTTTGAATGGTGCATTTTGAACACAGAATAACTATGGAGTTCAAATAAGTTCAAGAAAATGAAATCCCTTTGTAACAGACGAGTTTCCGTATGAAACCCTGATACTTCGAAAGAGATTGTCCGTTTTGTACATGAAGCGCATCCAGTTTTTGCCGTAACCCTCTCTACTTTTCGCACATGCTATGTGGGTGAAATGATGATACCATGCCAACTTGGAACCTTTTCAGAGTTCATTTCAAATGCTTTTCAATTTGATTGTCTTATAGCTCAAAATAATCAGTAAATGCATGAAAAATAACAAATGTAGTCCGAAAGGGTTGTAAATTGGTGATGTGGCTTTGAATGGTGCATTTTGAACACGAAAAACAATGGAGTTCAAATCAGTTCAAAAAAA
>NW_021196420.1:1862-4124 GCF_002162155.2 Triticum dicoccoides
TTCTCGCACATGCTATGTGGGTGAAATGATGATACCATGCCAACTTGGAACCTTTTCAGAGTTCATTTCAAATGCATTTCAATTTCATGGTCTCATAGCTCAAAATAATCAGTAAATGCACGAAAAATAACAAATGTAGTCAGAAAGGGTTGTACATTGATGATGTGGCTTTCAATGGTTCATTTTGAACACAGAAAAACTATGGAGTTCAAATAAGTTCAAAAAAATGAAATCCCTTTGTAACAGACGAGTTTCCGTATGAAACCCTGATACTTCGAAAGAGATTGTCCATTTTGTACACGAAGTGCATCCAGTTTTTGCCGTAACCCTCTCTACGTTCTCGAACATGCTATGTTGATGAAATGATGATACCATGCCAACTTGGAACCTTTTCAGAGTTCATTTTAAATGCTTTTCAATTTCATAGTCTTATAGCTAGAAATAATCAGTAAATGCATGAAAAATAACAAATGTAGTCAGAAAGGGTTGTAAATTGATGATGTGGCTTTGAATGGTGCATTTTGAACACAGAAAAACTATGGAGTTCAAGTAAGTTCAAAAAAAAGAAATCCCTTTTTAACAGACGAGTTTCCGTATGAAACCCTAATACTTCGAAAGAGATTATCCATTTTGTACACGGAGCGCATCCAGTTTTTTCCGTAACCCTCTCTAATGTCTCGCACATGCTATGTGGGTGAAATGATGATACCATGCCAAATTGGAACCTTTTCAGAGTTCATTTCAAATGCTGTTCAATATCATGGTCTTGTAGCTCAAAATAACCAGTAAATGCACGAAAAATAACAAATGAAGTCAGAAAGGGTTGTAAATCGATGATGTGGCTCTGAATGGTGCATTTTGAACACAGAAAAACAATGGAGTTCAAATAAGTTCAGAAAAATGAAATCCCTTTGTAACAGACGAGTTACCGTATGAAACCCTGATACTTCGAAAGAGATTGTCAGTTTTGTACACGAAGTGCATCCAGTTTTTCCCGTAACCCTCTCTACATTCTCGCACAAGCTATGTGGGTGAAATGATGATACCATGTCAACTTGGAACCTTTTCAGAGTTCATTTTAAATGCTTTTCAATTTCATAGTCTTATAGCTAGAAATAATCAGTAAATGCATGAAAAATAACAAATGTAGTCAGAAAGACTTGTAAATTGATGATGTGGCTTTGAATGGTGCATTTTGAACACAGAATAACTATGGAGTTCAAATAAGTTCAAGAAAATGAAATCCCTTTGTAACAGACGAGTTTCCGTATGAAACCCTGATACTTCGAAAGAGATTGTCCGTTTTGTACATGAAGCGCATCCAGTTTTTGCCGTAACCCTCTCTACTTTCTCGCACATGCTATGTGGGTGAAATGATGATACCATGCCAACTTGGAACCTTTTCAGAGTTCATTTCAAATGCTTTTCAATTTGATTGTCTTATAGCTCAAAATAATCAGTAAATGCATGAAAAATAACAAATGTAGTCCGAAAGGGTTGTAAATTGGTGATGTGGCTTTGAATGGTGCATTTTGAACACGAAAAACAATGGAGTTCAAATCAGTTCAAAAAAATGAAATCCCTTTGTAACAGACGAGTTTCCGTATGAAACCCTGATCCTTCGAAAGAGATTGTCCGTTATGTACATGAAGTGCATCCAGTTTTTGCCATAACCCTCTCTACGTTCTCGCACATGCTATGTGGGTGAAATGCTGATACCCTGCAAACTTGGAACCTTTTCAGAGTTCATTTTAAATGCTTTTCAATTTCATTGTCTTATAGCTCAAAATAATCAGTAAATGCATGAAAAATAAAAAATGAAGTCAGAAAGGGTTGTAAATTGTTGATGTGGCTTTGAATGGTGCATTTTGAACACAGAATAACGATGGAGTTCCAATAAGTTCAAAAAAATGAAATCCCTTTGTAAATGACGAGTTTCCGTATGAAACCCTGATACTTCGAAAGAGATTGTCTGTTTTGTACACGAAGTGCATCCAGTTTTTGCCGTAACCCTCTTACTTTCTCGCACATGCTATGTGGGTGAAATGATGATACCATGCCAACTTGGAATCTTTCAGAGTTCATTTCAAATGCATTTCAATTTCATGGTCTCATAGCTCAAAATAATCAGTAAATGCATGAAAAATAACAAATGTAGTCAGAAAGGGTTGTAAATTGATGATGTGGCTTTCAATGGTTCATTTTGAACACAGAAAAACTAAGGAGTTCAAATAAGTTCAAAAAAATGAAAACCCTTTGTAA
>NW_021196420.1:5567-6242 GCF_002162155.2 Triticum dicoccoides
TGAATGGTGCATTTTGAACACAGAATAACGATGGAGTTCAAATAAGTTCAAAAAAATGAAATCCCTTTGTAAATGACGAGTTTCCGTATGAAACCCTGATACTTCGAAAGAGATTGTCTGTTTTGTACACGAAGTGCATCCAGTTTTTGCTGTAACCCTCTTACTTTCTCGCACATGCTATGTGGGTGAAATGATGATACCATGCCAACTTGGTATCTTTCAGAGTTCATTTCAAATGCATTTCAATTTCGTGGTCTCATAGCTCAAAATAATCAGTAAATGAATGAAAAATAACAAATGTAGTCAGAAAGGGCTGTAAATTGATGATGTGGCTTTCAATGGTTCATTTTGAACACAGAAAAACTATGGAGTTCAAATAAGTTCAAAAAATGAAGTCCCTTTGTAACAGACGAGTTTCCGTATGAAACCCTGATACTTTGAAAGAGATTGTTCGTTTTGTACACGAAGTGCATCCAGTTTTTGCCGTAACCCTCTCTACATTCTCGCACATGATATGTGGATGAAATCATGATACCATGTCAACTTGGAACCTTTTCAGAGTTCATTTCAAATGCTTTTCAATTTCATAGTCTTATAGCTAGAAATAATCAGTAAATGCATGAAACATAACAAATGTAGTCACAAAGAGTTGTAAATTGATGATGTGGCTTTGAA
>NW_021196420.1:6350-18652 GCF_002162155.2 Triticum dicoccoides
TACTTTCTCGCACATGCTATGTGGGTGAAATGATGATACCATGCCAACTTGGAACCTTTTCAGAGTTCATTTCAAATGCTTTTCAATTTCATGGTCTTATAGCTAGAAATAATCAGTAAATGCATGAAAAATAACAAATGTAGTCAGAAAGGGTTGTAAATTGATGATGTGGCTTTGAATGGTGCATTTTGAACACAGAAAAACAATGGAGTTCAAATCAGTTCAAAAAAATGAAATCCCTTTGTAACAGATGAGTTTCCGTATGAAACCCTGATCCTTCGAAAGAGATTGTCCGTTTTGTACACGAAGTGCATCCAGTTTTTGCCGTAACCCTCTCTACGTTCTCGCACATGCTATGTGGGTGAAATGCTGATACCATGCAAACTTGGAACCTTTTGAGAGTTCATTTTAAATGCTTTTCAATTTCATTGTCTTATAGCTCAAAATAATCAGTAAATGCATGAAAAATAACAAATGAAGTCAGAAAGGGTTGTAAATTGATGATGTGGCCTGAATGGTGCATTTTGAACACAGAATAACGATGGAGTTCAAATAAGTTCAAAAAAATGAAATCCCTTTGTAAATGACGAGTTTCCGTATGAAACCCTGATACTTCGAAAGAGATTGTCTGTTTTGTACACGAAGTGCATCCAGTTTTTGCTGTAACCCTCTTACTTTCTCGCACATGCTATGTGGGTGAAATGATGATACCATGCCAACTTGGTATCTTTCAGAGTTCATTTCAAATGCATTTCAATTTCGTGGTCTCATAGCTCAAAATAATCAGTAAATGAATGAAAAATAACAAATGTAGTCAGAAAGGGCTGTAAATTGATGATGTGGCTTTCAATGGTTCATTTTGAACACAGAAAAACTATGGAGTTCAAATAAGTTCAAAAAATGAAGTCCCTTTGTAATAGACGAGTTTCCGTATGAAACTCTGATACTTTGAAAGAGATTGTTCGTTTTGTACACGAAGTGCATCCAGTTTTTGCCGTAACCCTCTCTACATTCTCGCACATGCTATGTGGATGAAATCATGATACCATGTCAACTTGGAACCTTTTCAGAGTTCATTTCAAATGCTTTTCAATTTCATAGTCTTATAGCTAGAAATAATCAGTAAATGCATGAAACATAACAAATGTAGTCACAAAGAGTTGTAAATTGATGATGTGGCTTTGAATGGTGCATTTTGAACACAGAATAACTATGGAGTTCAAATAAGTTCAAGAAAATGAAATCCCTTTGTAACAGACGAGTTTCCGTATGAAACCCTGATACTTTGAAAGAGATTGTCCGTTTTGTACACGAATCGCATCCAGTTTTTGCCGTAACCCTCTCTACTTTCTCGCACATGCTATGTGGGTGAAATGATGATACCATGCCAACTTGGAACCTTTTCAGAGTTCATTTCAAATGCTTTTCAATTTCATGGTCTTATAGCTCAAAATAATCAGTAAATGCATGAAAAATAACAAATGTAGTCAGAAAGGGTTGTAAATTGATGATGTGGCTTTGAATGGTGCATTTTGAACACAGAAAAACAATGGAGTTCAAATCAGTTCAAAAAAATGAAATCCCTTTGTAACAGACGAGTTTCCGTATGAAACTCTGATCCTTCGAAAGAGATTGTCCGTTTTGTACACGAAGTGCATCCAGTTTTTGCCGTAACCCTCTCTACGTTCTCGCACATGCTATGTGGGTGAAATGCTGATACCATGCAAACTTAGAACCTTTTCAGAGTTCATTTTAAATGCTTTTCAATTTCATTGTCTTATAGCTCAAAATAATCAGTAAATGCATTAAAAATAACAAATGAAGTCAGAAAGGGTTGTAAATTGATGATGTGGCCTTGAATGGTGCATTTTGAACACAGAATAATGATGGAGTTCAAATAAGTTCAAAAAATGAAATCCCTTTGTAAATGACGAGTTTCCGTATGAAACCCTGATACTTCGAAAGAGATTGTCTGTTTTGTACACGAAGTGCATCCAGTTTTTGCCGTAACCCTCTTACTTTCTCGCACATGCTATGTGGGTGAAATGATGATACCATGCCAACTTGGAATCTTTCAGAGTTCATTTCAAATGCATTTCAATTTCGTGGTCTCATAGCTCAAAATAATCAGTAAATGCATGAAAAATAACAAATGTAGTCACAAAGGGTTGTAAATTCATGATGTGGCTTTCAATGGTTCATTTTGAACACAGAAAAACTATGGAGTTCAAATAAGTTCAAAAAAATGAAAACCCTTTGTAACAGACGAGTTTCCGTATGAAACCCTGATACTTCGAAAGAGATTGTCCGTTTTGTACACGAAGTGCATCCAGTTTTTGCCGTAACCCTCTCTACGTTCTCGCACATGCTATGTGGATGAAATCATGATACCATGTCAACTTGGAACCTTTTCAGAGTTCATTTTAAATGCTTTTCAATTTCATAGTCTTATAGCTAGAAATAATCAGTAAATGCATGAAAAATAACAAATGTAGTCACAAAGAGTTGTAAATTGATGATGTGGCTTTGAATGGTGCATTTTGAACACAGAATAACTATGGAGTTCAAATAAGTTCAAGAAAATGAAATCCCTTTGTAACAGACGAGTTTCCGTATGAAACCCTGATACTTCGAAAGAGATTGTCCGTTTTGTACACGAAGCGCATCCAGTTTTTGCCGTAACCCTCTCTACTTTCTCTCACATGCTATGTGGGTGAAATGATGATACCATGCCAACTTGGAACCTTTTCAGAGTTCATTTCAAATGCTTTTCAATTTCATGGTCTTATAGCTCAAAATAATCAGTAAATGCATGAAAAATAACAAATGTAGTCAGAAAGGGTTGTAAATTGATGATGTGGCTTTCAATGGTGCATTTTGAACACGAAAAACAATGGAGTTCAAATCAGTTCAAAAAAATGAAATCCCTTTGTAACAGACGAGTTTCCGTATGAAACCCTGATCCTTCGAAAGAGATTGTCCGTTTTGTACATGAAGTGCATCTAGTTTTTGCCGTAACCCTCTCTACGTTCTCGCACATGCTATGTGGGTGAAATGCTGATACCCTGCAAACTTGGAACCTTTTCAGAGTTCATTTTAAATGCTTTTCAATTTCATTGTCTTATAGCTCAAAATAATCAGTAAATGCATGAAAAATAAAAAATGAAGTCAGAAAGGGTTGTAAATTGATGATGTGGCTTTGAATGGTGCATTTTGAACACAGAATAACGATGGAGTTCAAATAAGTTCAAAAAAATCAAATCCCTTTGTAAATGACGAGTTTCCGTATGAAACCCTGATACTTCGAAAGAGATTGTCTGTTTTGCACACGAAGTGCATCCAGTTTTTGCCGTAACCCTCTTACTTTCTCGCACATGCTATGTGGGTGAAATGATGATACCATGCCAACTTGGAATCTTTCAGAGTTCATTTCAAATGCATTTCAATTTCATGGTCTCATAGCTCAAAATAATCAGTAAATGCATGAAAAATAACAAATGTAGTCAGAAAGGGTTGTAAATTGATGATGTGGCTTTCAATGGTTCATTTTGAACACAGAAAAACTATGGAGTTCAAATAAGTTCAAAAAAATGAAAACCCTTTGTAACAGACGAGTTTCCGTATGAAACCCTGATACTTCGAAAGAGATTGTCCGTTTTGTACACGAAGTGCATCCAGTTTTTGCCGTAACCCTCTCTCCGTTCTCGCACGTGCTATGTGGATGAAATCATGATACCATGTCAACTTGGAACCTTTTCAGAGTTCATTTTAAATGCTTTTCAATTTCATAGTCTTATAGCTAGAAATAATCAGTAAATGCATGAAAAATAACAAATGTAGTCACAAAGAGTTGTAAATTGATGATGTGGCTTTGAATGGTGCATTTTGAACACATAATAACTATGGAGTTCAAATAAGTTCTAGAAAATGAAATCCCTTTGTAACAGACGAGTTTCCGTATGAAACCCTGATACTTCGAAAGAGATTGTCCGTTTTGTACACGAAGCGCATCCAGTTTTTGCCGTAACCCTCTCTACTTTCTCGCACATGCTATGTGGGTGAAATGATGATACCATGCCAACTTGGAACCTTTTCAGAGTTCATTTCAAATGCTTTTCAATTTCATGGTCTTATAGCTCAAAATAATCAGTAAATGCATGAAAAATAACAAATGTAGTCAGAAAGGGTTGTAAATTGATGATGTGGCTTTCAATGGTGCATTTTGAACACGAAAAACAATGGAGTTCAAATCAGTTCAAAAAAATGAAATCCCTTTGTAACAGACGAGTTTCCGTATGAAACCCTGATCCTTCGAAAGAGATTGTCCGTTTTGTACATGAAGTGCATCCAGTTTTTGCCGTAACCCTCTCTACGTTCTCGCACATGCTATGTGGGTGAAATGCTGATACCCTGCAAACTTGGAACCTTTTCAGAGTTCATTTTAAATGCTTTTCAATTTCATTGTCTTATAGCTCAAAATAATCAGTAAATGCATGAAAAATAAAAAATGAAGTCAGAAAGGGTTGTAAATTGATGATGTGGCTTTGAATGGTGCATTTTGAACACAGAATAACGATGGAGTTCAAATAAGTTCAAAAAAATGAAATCCCTTTGTAAATGACGAGTTTCCGTATGAAACCCTGATACTTCGAAAGAGATTGTCTGTTTTGTACACGAAGTGCATCCAGTTTTTGCCGTAACCCTCTTACTTTCTCGCACATGCTATGTGGGTGAAATGATGATACCATGCCAACTTGGAATCTTTCAGAGTTCATTTCAAATGCATTTCAATTTCATGGTCTCATAGCTCAATATAATCAGTAAATGCATGTAAAATAACAAATGTAGTCAGAAAGGGTTGTAAATTGATGATGTGGCTTTCAATGATTCATTTTGAACACAGAAAAACTATGGAGTTCAAATAAGTTCAAAAAAATGAAAACCCTTTGTAACAGACGAGTTTCCGTATGAAACCTTGATACTTCGAAAGAGATTGTCCGTTTTGTACACGAAGTGCATCCAGTTTTTGCCATAACCCTCTCTCCGTTCTCGCACATGCTATGTAGATGAAATCATGATACCATGTCAACTTGGAACCTTTTCAGAGTTCATTTTAAATGTTTTTCAATTTCATAGTCTTATAGCTAGAAATAATCAGTAAATGCATGAAAAATAACAAATGTAGTCACAAAGAGTTGTAAATTGATGATGTGGCTTTGAATGGTGCATTCTGAACACAGAATAACTATGGAGTTCAAATAAGTTCAAGAAAATGAAATCCCTTTGTAACAGACGAGTTTCCGTATGAAACCCTGATACTTCGAAAGAGATTGTCCGTTTTGTACACGAAGCGCATCCAGTTTTTGCCGTAACCCTCTCTACTTTCTCGCACATGCTATGTGGGTGAAATGATGATACCATGCCAACTTGGAACCTTTTCAGAGTTCATTTCAAATGCTTTTCAATTTCATGGTCTTATAGCTCAAAATAATCAGTAAATGCATGAAAAATAACAAATGTAGTCAGAAAGGGTTGTAAATTGATGATGTGGCTTTGAATGGTGCATTTTGAACACAGAAAAACAATGGAGTTCAAATCAGTTCAAAAAAATGAAATCCCTTTGTAACAGATGAGTTTCCGTATGAAACCCTGATCCTTTGAAAGAGATTGTCCGTTTTGTACACGAAGTGCATCCAGTTTTTGCCGTAACCCTCTCTACATTCTCGCACATGCTATGTGGGTGAAATGCTGATACCATGCAAACTTGGAACCTTTTGAGAGTTCATTTTAAATGCTTTTCAATTTCATTGTCTTATAGCTCAAAATAATCAGTAAATGCATGAAAAATAACAAATGAAGTCAGAAAGGGTTGTAAATTGATGATGTGGCCTGGAATGGTGCATTTTGAACACAGAATAACGATGGAGTTCAAATAAGTTCAAAAAAATGAAATCCCTTTGTAAATGACGAGTTTCCGTATGAAACCCTGATACTTCGAAAGAGATTGTTTGTTTTGTACACGAAGTGCATCCAGTTTTTGCTGTAACCCTCTTACTTTCTCGCACATGCTATGTGGGTGAAATGATGATACCATGCCAACTTGGAATCTTTCAGAGTTCATTTCAAATGCATTTCAATTTCGTGGTCTCATAGCTCAAAATAATCAGTAAATGCATGAAAAATAACAAATGTAGTCAGAAAGGGCTGTAAATTGATGATGTGGCTTTCAATGGTTCATTTTGAACACAGAAAAACTATGGAGTTCAAATAAGTTCAAAAAATGAAATCCCTTTGTAACAGACGAGTTTCCGTATGAAACCCTGATACTTTGAAAGAGATTGTCCGTTTTGTACACGAAGTGCATCCAGTTTTTGCCGTAACCCTCTCTACGTTCTCGCACATGCTATGTGGATGAAATCATGATACCATGTCAACTTGGAACCTTTTCAGAGTTCATTTTAAATGCTTTTCAATTTCATAGTCTTATAGCTAGAAATAATCAGTAAATGCATGAAAAATAACAAATGTAGTCACAAAGAGTTGTAAATTGATGATGTGGCTTTGAATGGTGCATTTTGAACACAGAATAACTATGGAGTTCAAATAAGTTCGAGAAAATGAAATCCCTTTGTAACAGACGAGTTTCCGTATGAAACCCTGATACTTCGAAAGAGATTGTCCGTTTTGTACACGAAGCGCATCCAGTTTTTGCCGTAACCCTCTCTACTTTCTCGCACATGCTATGTGGGTGAAATGATGATACCATGCCAACTTGGAACCTTTTCAGAGTTCATTTCAAATGCTTTTCAATTTCATGGTCCTATAGCTCAAAATAATCAGTAAATGCATGAAAAATAACAAATGTAGTCAGAAAGGGTTGTAAATTGATGATGTTGCTTTCAATGGTGCATTTTGAACACGAAAAACAATGGAGTTCAAATCAGTTCAAAAAAATGAAATCCCTTTGTAACAGACGAGTTTCCGTATGAAACCCTGATCCTTCGAAAGAGATTGTCCGTTTTGTACATGAAGTGCATCCAGTTTTTGCCGTAACCCTCTCTACGTTCTCGCACATGCTATGTGGATGAAATCATGATACCATGTCAACTTGGAACCTTTTCAGAGTTCATTTTAAATGCTTTTCAATTTCATAGTCTTATAGCTAGAAATAATCAGTAAATGCATGAAAAATAACAAATGTAGTCACAAAGAGTTGTAAATTGATGATGTGGCTTTGAATGGTGCATTTTGAACACAGAATAACTATGGAGTTCAAATAAGTTCAAGAAAATGAAATCCCTTTGTAACAGACGAGTTTCCGTATGAAACCCTGATACTTCGAAAGAGATTGTCCGTTTTGTACACGAAGCGCATCCAGTTTTTGCCGTAACCCTCTCTACTTTCTCTCACATGCTATGTGGGTGAAATGATGATACCATGCCAACTTGGAACCTTTTCAGAGTTCATTTCAAATGCTTTTCAATTTCATGGTCTTATAGCTCAAAATAATCAGTAAATGCATGAAAAATAACAAATGTAGTCAGAAAGGGTTGTAAATTGATGATGTGGCTTTCAATGGTGCATTTTGAACACGAAAAACAATGGAGTTCAAATCAGTTCAAAAAAATGAAATCCCTTTGTAACAGACGAGTTTCCGTATGAAACCCTGATCCTTCGAAAGAGATTGTCCGTTTTGTACATGAAGTGCATCTAGTTTTTGCCGTAACCCTCTCTACGTTCTCGCACATGCTATGTGGGTGAAATGCTGATACCCTGCAAACTTGGAACCTTTTCAGAGTTCATTTTAAATGCTTTTCAATTTCATTGTCTTATAGCTCAAAATAATCAGTAAATGCATGAAAAATAAAAAATGAAGTCAGAAAGGGTTGTAAATTGATGATGTGGCTTTGAATGGTGCATTTTGAACACAGAATAACGATGGAGTTCAAATAAGTTCAAAAAAATCAAATCCCTTTGTAAATGACGAGTTTCCGTATGAAACCCTGATACTTCGAAAGAGATTGTCTGTTTTGCACACGAAGTGCATCCAGTTTTTGCCGTAACCCTCTTACTTTCTCGCACATGCTATGTGGGTGAAATGATGATACCATGCCAACTTGGAATCTTTCAGAGTTCATTTCAAATGCATTTCAATTTCATGGTCTCATAGCTCAAAATAATCAGTAAATGCATGAAAAATAACAAATGTAGTCAGAAAGGGTTGTAAATTGATGATGTGGCTTTCAATGGTTCATTTTGAACACAGAAAAACTATGGAGTTCAAATAAGTTCAAAAAAATGAAAACCCTTTGTAACAGACGAGTTTCCGTATGAAACCCTGATACTTCGAAAGAGATTGTCCGTTTTGTACACGAAGTGCATCCAGTTTTTGCCGTAACCCTCTCTCCGTTCTCGCACGTGCTATGTGGATGAAATCATGATACCATGTCAACTTGGAACCTTTTCAGAGTTCATTTTAAATGCTTTTCAATTTCATAGTCTTATAGCTAGAAATAATCAGTAAATGCATGAAAAATAACAAATGTAGTCACAAAGAGTTGTAAATTGATGATGTGGCTTTGAATGGTGCATTTTGAACACATAATAACTATGGAGTTCAAATAAGTTCTAGAAAATGAAATCCCTTTGTAACAGACGAGTTTCCGTATGAAACCCTGATACTTCGAAAGAGATTGTCCGTTTTGTACACGAAGCGCATCCAGTTTTTGCCGTAACCCTCTCTACTTTCTCGCACATGCTATGTGGGTGAAATGATGATACCATGCCAACTTGGAACCTTTTCAGAGTTCATTTCAAATGCTTTTCAATTTCATGGTCTTATAGCTCAAAATAATCAGTAAATGCATGAAAAATAACAAATGTAGTCAGAAAGGGTTGTAAATTGATGATGTGGCTTTCAATGGTGCATTTTGAACACGAAAAACAATGGAGTTCAAATAAGTTCAAAAAATGAAATCCCTTTGTAACAGACGAGTTTCGTATGAAACCCTGATCCTTCGAAAGAGATTGTCCGTTTTGTACATGAAGTGCATCCAGTTTTTGCCGTAACCCTCTCTACGTTCTCGCACATGCTATGTGGGTGAAATGCTGATACCCTGCAAACTTGGAACCTTTTCAGAGTTCATTTTAAATGCTTTTCAATTTCATTGTCTTATAGCTCAAAATAATCAGTAAATGCATGAAAAATAAAAAATGAAGTCAGAAAGGGTTGTAAATTGATGATGTGGCTTTGAATGGTGCATTTTGAACACAGAATAACGATGGAGTTCAAATAAGTTCAAAAAAATGAAATCCCTTTGTAAATGACGAGTTTCCGTATGAAACCCTGATACTTCGAAAGAGATTGTCCGTTTTGTACACGAAGTGCATCCAGTTTTTGCCGTAACCCTCTCTACGTTCTCGCACATGCTATGTGGATGAAATCATGATACCATGTCAACTCGGAACCTTTTCAGAGTTCATTTTAAATGCTTTTCAATTTCATAGTCTTATAGCTAGAAATAATCAGTAAATGCATGAAAAATAACAAATGTAGTCACAAAGAGTTGTAAATTGATGATGTGGCTTTGAATGGTGCATTTTGAACACAGAATAACTATGGAGTTCAAATAAGTTCAAGAAAATGAAATCCCTTTGTAACAGACGAGTTTCCGTATGAAACCCTGATACTTCGAAAGAGATTGTCCGTTTTGTACATGAAGCGCTTCCAGTTTTTGCCGTAACCCTCTCTACTTTCTCGCACATGCTATGTGGGTGAAATGATGATACCATGCCAACTTGGAACCTTTTCAGAGTTCATTTCAAATGCTTTTCAATTTCATGGTCTTATAGCTCAAAATAATCAGTAAATGCATGAAAAATAACAAATGTAGTCAGAAAGGGTTGTAAATTGATGATGTGGCTTTGAATGGTGCATTTTGAACACAGAAAAACAATGGAGTTCAAATCAGTTCAAAAAAATGAAATCCCTTTGTAACAGATGAGTTTCCGTATGAAACCCTGATCCTTCGAAAGAGATTGTCCGTTTTGTACACGAAGTGCATCTAGTTTTTGCCGTAACCCTCTCTACGTTCTCGCACATGCTATGTGGGTGAAATGCTGATACCATGCAAACTTGGAACCTTTTCAGAGTTCATTTTAAATGCTTTTCAATTTCATTGTCTTATAGCTCAAAATAATCAGTAAATGCATGAAAAATAACAGATGAAGTCAGAAAGGGTTGTAAATTGATGATGTGGCCTTGAATGGTGCATTTTGAACACAGAATAACGATGGAGTTCAAATAAGTTCAAAAAAATGAAATCCCTTTGTAAATGACGAGTTTCCGTATGAAACCCTGATACTTCGAAAGAGATTGTCTGTTTTGTACACGAAGTGCATCCAGTTTTTGTTGTAACCCTCTTACTTTCTCGCACATGCTATGTGGGTGAAATGATGATACCATGCCAACTTGGAATCTTTCAGAGTTCATTTCAAATGCATTTCAATTTCGTGGTCTCATAGCTCAAAATAATCAGTAAATGCATGAAAAATAACAAATGTAGTCAGAAAGGGCTATAAATTGATGATGTGGCTTTCAATGGTTCATTTTGAACACAGAAAAACTATGGAGTTCAAATAAGTTCAAAAAATGAAATCCCTTTGTAACAGACGAGTTTCCGTATGAAACCCTGATACTTCGAAAGATATTGTCCGTTTTGTACACGAAGTGCATCCAGTTTTTGCCGTAACCCTCTCTACGTTCTTGCACATGCTATGTGGATGAAATCATGATACCATGTCAACTTGGAACCTTTTCAGAGTATATTTTAAATGCTTTTCAATTTCATAGTCTTATAGCTAGAAATAATCAGTAAATGCATGAAAAATAACAAATGTAGTCACAAAGAGTTGTAAATTGATGATGTGGCTTTGAATGGTGCATTTTGAACACAGAATAACTATGGAGTTCAAATAAGTTCAAGAAAATGAAATCCCTTTATAACAGACGAGTTTCCGTATGAAACCCTGATACTTCGAAAGAGATTGTCCGTTTTGTACACGAATCGCATCCAGTTTTTGCCGTAACCCTCTCTACTTTCTCGCACATGCTATGTGGGTGAAATGATGATACCATGCCAACTTGGAACCTTTTCAGAGTTCATTTCAAATGCTTTTCAATTTCATGGTCTTATAGCTCAAAATAATCAGTAAATGCATGAAAAATAACAAATGTAGTCAGAAAGGGTTGTAAATTGATGATGTGGCTTTGAATGGTGCATTTTGAACACAGAAAAACAATGGAGTTCAAATCAGTTCAAAAAAATGAAATCCCTTTGTAACAGACGAGTTTCCGTATGAAACCCTGATCCTTCGAAAGAGATTGTCCGTTTTGTACACGAAGTGCATCCAGTTTTTGCCATAACCCTCTCTACGTTCTCGCACATGCTATGTGGGTGAAATGCTGATACCATGCAAACTTGGAACCTTTTCAGAGTTCATTTTAAATGCTTTTCAATTTCATTGTCTTATAGCTCAAAATAATCAGTAAATGCATTAAAAATAACAAATGAAGTCAGAAAGGGTTGTAAATTGATGATGTGGCCTTGAATGGTGCATTTTGAACACAGAATAATGATGGAGTTCAAATAAGTTCAAAAAATGAAATCCCTTTGTAAATGACGAGTTTCCGTATGAAACCCTGATACTTCAAAAGAGATTGTCTGTTTTGTACACGAAGTGCATCCAGTTTTTGCCGTAACCCTCTTAATTTCTCGCACATGCTATGTGGGTGAAATGATGATACCATGCCAACTTGGAATCTTTCAGAGTTCATTTCAAATGCATTTCAATTTCGTGGTCTCATAGCTCAAAATAATCAGTAAATGCATGAAAAATAACAAATGTAGTCACAAAGGGTTGTAAATTGATGATGTGGCTTTCAATGGTTCATTTGGAACACAGAAAAACTATGGAGTTCAAATAAGTTCAAAAAAATGAAATCCCTTTGTAACAGACGAGTTTCCGTATGAAACCCTTATACTTCGAAAGAGATTGTCCGTTTTGTACACGAAGTGCATCCAGTTTTTGCCGTAACCCTCTCTACGTTCTTGCACATGCTATGTGGATGAAATGATGATACCATGTCAACTTGGAACCTTTTCAGAGTTCATTTTAAATGCTTTTCAATTTCATAGTCTTATAGCTAGAAATAATCAGTAAATGCATGAAAAATAACAAATGTAGTCACAAAGAGTTGTAAATTGATGATGTGGCTTTGAATGGTGCATTTTGAACACAGA
>NW_021196420.1:23611-24400 GCF_002162155.2 Triticum dicoccoides
ATGAAGTCAGAAAGGGTTGTAAATTGATGATGTGGCTTTGAATGGTGCATTTTGAACACAGAATAACGATGGAGTTCAAATAAGTTCAAAAAAATGAAATCCCTTTGTAAATGACGAGTTTCCGTATGAAACCCTGATACTTCGAAAGAGATTGTCTGTTTTGTACACGAAGTGCATCCAGTTTTTGCCGTAACCCTCTTACTTTCTCGCACATGCTATGTGGGTGAAATGATGATACCATGCCAACTTGGAATCTTTCAGAGTTCATTTCAAATGCATTTCAATTTCGTGGTCTCATAGCTCAAAATAATCAGTAAATGCATGAAAAATAACAAATGTAGTCACAAAGGGTTGTAAATTGATGATGTGGCTTTCAATGGTTCATTTTGAACACAGAAAAACTATGGAGTTCAAATAAGTTCATAAAAATGAAATCCCTTTGTAACAGACGAGTTTCCGTATGAAAACCTGATACTTCGAAAGAGATTGTCCGTTTTGTACACGAAGTGCATCCAGTTTTTGCCGTAACCCTCTCTACGTTCTCGCACATGCTATGTGGATGAAATCATGATACCATGTCAACTTGGAACCTTTTCAGAGTTCATTTTAAATGCTTTTCAATTTCATAGTCTTATAGCTAGAAATAATCAGTAAATGCATGAAAAATAACAAATGTAGTCACAAAGAGTTGTAAATTGATGATGTGGCTTTGAATGGTGCATTTTGAACACAGAATAACTATGGAGTTCAAATGAGTTCAAGAAAATGAAATCCCTTTGTAACAGACGA
>NW_021196420.1:24567-26239 GCF_002162155.2 Triticum dicoccoides
ATTGTCCGTTTTGTACACGAAGCGCATCCAGTTTTTGCCGTAACCCTCTCTACTTTCTCGCACATGCTATGTGGGTGAAATGATGATACCATGCCAACTTGGAACCTTTTCAGAGTTCATTTCAAATGCTTTTCAATTTCATGGTCTTATAGCTCAAAATAATCAGTAAATGCATGAAAAATAACAAATGTAGTCAGAAAGGGTTGTAAATTGATGATGTGGCTTTGAATGGTGCATTTTGAACACAGAAAAACAATGGAGTTCAAATCAGTTCAAAAAAATGAAATCCCTTTGTAACAGACGAGTTTCCGTATGAAACCCTGATCCTTCGAAAGAGATTGTCCGTTTTGTACACGAAGTGCATCCAGTTTTTGCCGTAACCCTCTCTACGTTCTCGCACATGCTATGTGGGTGAAATGCTGATACCATGCAAACTTGGAACCTTTTCAGAGTTCATTTTAAATGCTTTTCAATTTCATTGTCTTATAGCTCAAAATAATCAGTAAATGCGTTAAAAATAACAAATGAAGTCAGAAAGGGTTGTAAATTGATGATGTGGCCTTGAATGGTGCATTTTGAACACAGAATAACGATGGAGTTCAAATAAGTTCAAAAAATGAAATCCCTTTGTAAATGACGAGTTTCCGTATGAAACCCTGATACTTCGAAAGAGATTGTCTGTTTTGTACACGAAGTGCATCCAGTTTTTGCCGTAACCCTCTTACTTTCTCGCACATGCTATGTGGGTGAAATGATGATACCATGCCAACTTGGAATCTTTCAGAGTTCATTTCAAATGCATTTCAATTTTGTGGTCTCATAGCTCAAAATAATCAGTAAATGCATGAAAAATAACAAATGTAGTCACAAAGGGTTGTAAATTGATGATGTGGCTTTCAATGGTTGATTTTGAACACAGAAAAACTATGGAGTTCAAATAAGTTCAAAAAAATGAAATCCCTTTGTAACAGACGAGTTTCCGTATGAAACCCTGATACTTCGAAAGAGATTGTCCGTTTTGTACACGAAGTGCATCCAGTTTTTGTCGTAACCCTCTCTACATTCTCGCACATGCTATGTGGATGAAATGATGATACCATGTCAACTTGGAACCTTTTCAGAGTTCATTTTAAATGCTTTTCAATTTCATAGTTTTATAGCTAGAAATAATCAGTAAATGCATGAAAAATAACAAATGTAGTCAGAAAGAGTTGTAAATTGATGATGTGGCTTTGAATGGTGCATTTTGAACACACAATAACTATGGAGTTCAAATAAGTTCAAGAAAATGAAATCCCTTTGTAACAGACGAGTTTTCGTATGAAACCCTGATACTTCGAAAGAGATTGTCCGTTTTGTACACGAAGCGCATCCAGTTTTTGCCGTAACCCTCTCTACTTTCTCGCACATGCTATGTGGGTGAAATGATGATACCATGCCAACTTGGAACCTTTTCAGAGTTCATTTCAAATTCTTTTCAATTTCATGGTGTTATAGCTCAAAATAATCAGTAAATGCATGAAAAATAACAAATGTAGTCAGAAAGGGTTGTAAATTGATGATGTGGCTTTGAATGGTGCATTTTGAACACAGAAAAACTATGGAGTTCAAATAAGTTCAAAATAAAAATGAAATCCCTTTGTAACAGACGAGTTTCCGTATGAAACCCTGA
>NW_021196420.1:26249-27103 GCF_002162155.2 Triticum dicoccoides
TAAATGCATGAAAAATAACAAATGTAGTCAGAAAGGGTTGTAAATTGATGATGTGGCTTTGAATGGTGCATTTTGAACACAGAAAAACTATGGAGTTCAAATAAGTTCAAAAGAAAAATGAAATCCCTTTGTAACAGACGAGTTTCCGTATGAAACCCTGATACTTCGAAAGAGATTGTCCGTTTTGTACACGGAGTGCATCCAGTTTTTGCCGTAACCCTCTCTACTGTCTCGCACATGCTATGTGGGTGAAATGATGATACCATGCCAACTTGGAACCTCTTCAGAGTTCATTCCAAATGCTTTTCAATTTCATGGTCTTATAGCTCAAAATAACCAGTAAATGCACGAAAAATAACAAATGATGTCAGAAAGGGTTGTAAATTGATGATGTGGCTTTGAATGGTGCATTTTGAACACAGAAAAACAATGGAGTTCAAATAAGTTCAAAAAAATGAAATCCCTTTGTAACAGACGAGTTTCCGTATGAAACCCTGATACTTCGAAAGAGATTGTCCGTTTTGTACACGAAGTGCATCCAGTTTTTGTCGTAACCCTCTCTACGTTCTTGTACATGCTATGTGGGTGAAATGATGATACCATGCAAACTTGGAACCTTTTCAGAGTTCATTTTAAA
This sequence comes from Triticum dicoccoides, assembly GCF_002162155.2. Classification (NCBI taxonomy): domain Eukaryota; kingdom Viridiplantae; phylum Streptophyta; class Magnoliopsida; order Poales; family Poaceae; genus Triticum; species Triticum dicoccoides. The sequence goes on from NW_021196420.1 coordinate 26,887, forward strand.
TGCTTTTCAATTTCATTGTCTTATAACTCAAAATAATCAGTAAATGCATGAAAAATAACAAATGAAGTCAGAAAGGGTTGTAAATTGATGTTGTGGCTTTGAATGGTGCATTTTGAACACAGAATAACGATGGAGTTCAAATAAGTTCAAAAAAATGAAATCCCTTTGTAAATGACGAGTTTCCGTATGAAACCCTGATACTTCGAAAGAGATTGTC
>NW_021196420.1:28635-35672 GCF_002162155.2 Triticum dicoccoides
TTCAAATAAGTTCAAGAAAATGAAATCCCTTTGTAACAGTATGAAACCCTGATACTTCGAAAGAGATTGTCCGTTTTGTACACGAAGTGCATCCAGTTTTTGCCGTAACCCTCTCTACGTTCTCGCACATGCTATGTGGATGAAATCATGATACCATGTCAACTTGGAACCTTTTCAGAGTTCATTTTAAATGCTTTTCAATTTCATAGTCTTATAGCTAGAAATAATTAGTAAATGCATGAAAAATAACAAATGTAGTCACAAAGAGTTGTAAATTGATGATGTGGCTTTGAATGGTGCATTTTGAACACAGAATAACTATGGAGTTCAAATAAGTTCAAGAAAATGAAATCCCTTTGTAACAGACAAGTTTCCGTGTGAAACCCTGATACTTCGAAAGAGATTGTCCGTTTTGTACACGAAGCGCATCCATTTTTTGCCGTAACCCTCTCTACTTTCTCGCACATGCTATGTGGGTGAAATGATGATACCATGCCAACTTGGAACCTTTTCAGAGTTCATTTCAAATGCTTTTCAATTTCATGGTCTTATAGCTCAAAATAATCAGTAAATGCATGAAAAATAACAAATGTAGTAAGAAAGGGTTGTAAATTGATGATGTGGCTTTGAATGGTGCATTTTGAACACAGAAAAACAATGGAGTTCAAATCAGTTCAAAAAAATGAAATCCCTTTGTAACAGACGAGTTTTCGTATAAAACCCTGATCCTTCGAAAGAGATTGTCCGTTTTGTACACGAAGTGCATCCAGTTTTTTCCGTAACCCTCTCTACGTTCTCGCACATGCTACGTGGGTGAAATGATGATACCATGCAAACTTGGAACCTTTTCAAAGTTCATTTTAAATGCTTTTCAATTTCATTGTCTTATAGCTCAAAATAATCAGTAAATGGATGAAAAATAACAAATGAAGTCAGAAAGGGTTGTAAATTGATGATGTGGCTTTGAATGGTGCATTTTGAACACAGAATAACGATGGAGTTCAAATAAGTTCAAAAAAATGAAATCCCTTTGTAAATGACGAGTTTCCGTATGAAACCCTGATACTTCGAAAGAGATTGTCTGTTTTGTACACGAAGTGCATCCAGTTTTTGCCGTAACCCTCTTACTTTCTCGCACATGCTATGTGGGTGAAATGATGATACCATGCCAACTTGGAATCTTTCAGAGTTCATTTCAAATGCATTTCAATTTCATGGTCTCATAGCTCAAAATAATCAGTAAATGCATGAAAAATAACAAATGTAGTCAGAAAGGGTTGTAAATTGAGGATGTGGCTTTCAATGGTTCATTTTGAACACAGAAAAACTATGGAGTTCAAATAAGTTCAAAAAAATGAAATCTCTTTGTAACAGACGAGTTTCCGTATGAAACCCTGATACTTCGAAAGAGATTGTCCGTTTTGTACACGAAGTGCATCCAGTTTTTGCCGGAACCCTCTCTACGTTCTCGCACATGCTATGTGGATGAAATGATGATACCATGTCAACTTGGAACCTTTTCAGAGTTCATTTTAAATGCTTTTCAATTTCAGAGTCTTATAGCTAGAAATAATCAGTAAATGCATGAAAAATAACAAATGTAGACAGAAAGAGTTGTAAATTGATGATGTGGCTTTGAATGGTGCATTTTGAACACAGAATAACTATGGAGTTCAAATAAGTTCAAGAAAATGAAATCCCTTTGTAACAGACGAGTTTCCGTATGAAACCCTGATACTTCGAAAGAGATTGTCTGTTTTGTACACGGAGTGCATCCAGTTTTTGCCGTAACCCTCTCTACTGTCTCACACATGCTATGTGGGTGAAATGATGATACCATGCCAACTTGGAACCTTTTCAGAGTTCATTTCAAATGCTTTTCAATTTCATGGTCTTATAGCTCAAAATAACCAGTAAATGCACGAAAAATAACAAATGATGTCAGAAAGGGTTGTAAATTGATGATGTGGCTTTGAATGGTGCATTTTGAACACAAAAAAACTATGGAGTTCAAATAAGTTCAAAAAAATGAAATCCCTTTGTAACAGACGAGTTTCCGTATGAAACCCTGATACTTCGAAAGAGATTGTCCGTTTTGTACACGAAGTGCATCCAGTTTTTGCCGTAACCCTCTCTACGTCCTTGCACATGCTATGTGGGTGAAATGATGATACCATGCAAACTTGGAACCTTTTCAGAGTTCATTTTAAATGCTTTTCAATTTCATTGTCTTATACCTCAAAATAATCAGTAAATACATGAAAAAAAACAAATGAAGTCAGAAAGGGTTGTAAATTGATGATGTGGCTTTGAATGGTGTATTTTGAACACAGAATAACAATGGAGTTCAAATAAGTTCAAAAAAATGAAATCCCTTTGTAAATGACGAGTTTCCGTATGAAACCCTGATACTTCGAAAGAGATTGTCTGTTTTGTACATGAAGTGCATCCAGTTTTTGCCGTAACCCTCTTACTTTCTCGCACATGCTATGTGGGTGAAATGATGATACCATGCCAACTTGGAACCTTTTCAGAGTTCATTTCAAATGCATTTCAATTTCATGGTCTCATAGCTCAAAATAATCACTAAATGCATGAAAAATAACAAATGTAGTCAGAAAGGGTTGTAAATTGATGATGTGGCTTTCAATGGTTCATTTTGAACACAGAAAAACAATGGAGTTCAAATAAATTCAAAAAAATGAAATCCCTTTGTAGCAGACGAGTTTCCGTATGAAACCCTGATACTTCGAAAGAGATTGTCCGTTTTGTACACGAAGTGCATCCAGTTTTTGCCGTAACCCTCTCTACGTTGTCGCACATGCTATGTGGATGAAATCATGATACCATGTCAACTTGGAACCTTTTCAGAGTTCATTTTAAATGCTTTTCAATTTCATAGTCTTATAGCTAGAAATAATCAGTAAATGCATGAAAAATAACAAATATAGTCACAAAGAGTTGTAAATTGATGATGTGGCTTTGAATGGTGCATTTTGAACACAGAGTAACTATGGAGTTCAAATAAGTTCAAGAAAATGAAATCCCTTTGTAACAGTATGAAACCCTGATACTTCGAAAGAGATTGTCCGTTTTGTACACGAAGCACATCCAGTTATGGCCGTAACCCTCTCTACTTTCTCGCACATGCTATATGGGTGGAATGATGATACCATGCCAACTTGGAACCTTTTCAGAGTTCATTTCAAATGCTTTTCAATTTCACGGTCTAATAGCTCAACATAATCAGTAAATGCATGAAAAATAACAAATGTAGTCAGAAAGGGTTGCAAATTGATGATGTGGCTTTCAATGGTCATTTTGAACACAGAAAAACTATGAGTTCAAATAAGTTCAAGAAAATGGAATCCCTTTGTAACAGACGAGTTTCCGTATGAAACCCTGATACTTCGAAAGAGATTGTCCGTTTTGTACACGAAGTGCATCCAGTTTTTGCCGTAACCCTCTCTACGTTGTCGCACATGCTATGTGGATGAAATCATGATACCATGTCAACTTGGAACCTTTTCAGAGTTCATTTTAAATGCTTTTCAATTTCATAGTCTTATAGCTAGAAATAATCAGTAAATGCATGAAAAATAACAAATATAGTCACAAAGAGTTGTAAATTGATGATGTGGCTTTGAATGGTGCATTTTGAACACAGAGTAACTATGGAGTTCAAATAAGTTCAAGAAAATGAAATCCCTTTGTAACAGTATGAAACCCTGATACTTCGAAAGAGATTGTCCGTTTTGTACACGAAGCACATCCAGTTTTGGCCGTAACCCTCTCTACTTTCTCGCACATGCTATATGGGTGGAATGATGATACCATGCCAACTTGGAACCTTTTCAGAGTTCATTTCAAATGCTTTTCAATTTCATGGTCTAATAGCTCAACATAATCAGTAAATGCATGAAAAATAACAAATGTAGTCAGAAAGGGTTGCAAATTGATGATGTGGCTTTCAATGGTCATTTTGAACACAGAAAAACTATGGAGTTCAAATAAGTTCAAGAAAATGGAATCCCTTTGTAACAGACGAGTTTCCGTATGAAACCCTGATACTTCGAAAGAGATTGTCCGTTTTGTACACGAAGTGCATCCAGTTTTTGCCGTAACCCTCTCTACGTTCTCGCACATGCTATGTGGGTGAAATGATGATACCATGCAAACTTGGAACCTTTTCAGAGTTCATTTTAAATGCTTTTCAATTTCATTGTCTTATAGCTCAAAATAATCAGGAAATGCATGAAAAATAACAAATGAAGTCAGAAAGGGTTGTAAATTGATGATGTGGCTTTGAATGGTGCATTTTGAACACAGAATAACGATGGAGTTCAAATAAGTTCAAAAAAATGAAATCCCTTTGTAAATGACGAGTTTCCGTATGAAACCCTGATACTTCGAAAGAGATTGTCTGTTTTGTACACGAAGTGCATCCAGTTTTTGCCGTAACCCTCTTACTTTCTCGCACATGCTATTTGGGTGAAATGATGATAGCATGCCAACTTGGAACCTTTCAGAGTTCATTTCAAATGCATTTCAATTTCATGGTCTCATAGCTCAAAATAATCAGTAAATGCATGAAAAATAACAAATGTAGTCAGAAAGGGTTGTAAATAGATGATGTGGCTTTCAATGGTTCATTTTGAACACAGAAAAACTATGGAGTTCAAATAAGTTCAAAAAAATGAAATCCCTTTGTAACAGACGAGTTTCCGTATGAAACCCTGATACTTCGAAAGAGATTGTCCGTTTTGTACACGAAGTGCATCCAGTTTTTGCCGTAACCCTCTCTACTTTCTCGCACATGCTATGTGGGTGAAATGATGATACCATGCCAACTTGGAACCTTTTCAGAGTTCATTTCAAATGCTTTTCAATTTCATGGTCTTATAGCTCAAAATAATCAATAAATGCATGAAAAATAACAAATGAAGTCAAAAAGGGTTGTAAATTGATGATGTGGTTTTGAATGGTGCATTTTGAACACAGAATAACTATAGAGTTCAAATAAGTTAAAAAAAATGAAATCCCTTTGTTAAAAACGAGTTTCCGTATGAAACCGTGATACTTCGAAAGAGATTGTCTGTTTTGTACACGAAGTGCATCCAGTTTTTGCCGTAACCCTCTCTACTTTCTCGCACATGCTATGTGGGTGAAATGATGATACCATGCCAACTTGGAACCTTTTCAGAGTTCATTTCAAATGCTTTTCAATTTCTTGGTCTTATATGTGAAAATAATCAGTAAATGCATGAAAAATAACAAATGAAGTCAGAAATGGTTGTAAATTGATGATGTGGCTTTGAATGGTGCATTTTGAACACAGAAAAACAATGGAGTACAAATAAGTTCAAAAAAATGAAATCCCTTTGTAACAGACGAGTTTCCGTATGAAACCGTGATACTTCGAGAGAGATTGTCCGTTTTGTACACGAAGTGCATCCAGTTTTTGCCGTAACCCTCTCTACTTTCTCGCACATACTATGTGGGTGAAATGATGATACCATGCTAACTTGGAACCTTTTCAGAGTTCATTTCAAATGCTTTTCAATTTCTTTGTCTTATATGTGAAAATAATCAGTAAATGCATGAAAAATAACAAATGAAGTCAGAAAGGGTTGTAAATTGATGATGTGGCTTTGAATGGTGCAACTTGAACACAGAAAAACAATGGAGTTCAAATAAGTTCGAAAAAAATGGTATCCCTTTGTAACGGACGAGTTTCCGTATGAAACCCTGATACTTCGAAAGAGATTGTCCGTTTTGTACACGAAGTGCATCCAGTTTTTTCCGTAACCCTCTCTACTTTCTCGCACATTTTATGTGGGTGAAATGATGATACCACTTGGAACCTTTTCGGAGTTCATTTCAAATGCTTTTCAATTTCATGGTCTTATAGGTGAAAATAATCAGTAAATGCATGAAAAATAACAAATGAAGTCAGAAAGGGTTGTAAATCGATGATGTGGCTTTGACTGGTGCATTTTGAACACAGAGAAACAATGGAGTTCAAATAAGTTCAGAAAAAAATGAAATCCCTTTGTAACACACGAGTTTCCGTATGAAACCCTGATACTTCGAAAGAGATTGTCCGTTTTGTACACGAAGTGCATCCAGTTTTTGCCGTAACCCTCTGTACTTTCTCCCACATGCTATGTGGGTGAAATGATAATACCATGCCAACTTGGAACCTTTTCAGAGTTCATTTTAAATGCTTTTCAATTTCATTGTCTTATAGCTCAAAATAATCAGTAAATGCATGAAAAATAACAAATGAAGTCAGAAAGGGTTGTAAATTGATGATGTGGCTTTGAATGGTGCATTTTGAACACAGAATAACGACGGAGTTCAAATAATTTCAAAAAAATGAAATCCCTTTGTAAATGACGAGTTTCCGTATGAAACCCTGATACTTCGAAAGAGATTGTCTGTTTTGTACACGAAGTGCATCCAGTTTTTGCCGTAACCCTCTTACTTTCTCGCACATGCTATGTGGGTGAAATGATGATACCATGCCATCTTGGAACCTTTTCAGAGTTCATTTCAAATGCATTTCAATTTCATGGTCTCATAGCTCAAAATAATCAGTAAATGCACGAAAAATAACAAATGTAGTCAGAAAGGGTTGTAAATTGATGATGTGGCTTTCAATGGTTCATTTTGAACACAGAAAATCTATGGAGTTCAAATAAGTTCAAAAAAATGAAATCCCTATGTAACAGACGAGTTTCCGTATGAAACCCTGATACTTCGAAAGAGATTGTCCGTTTTGTACACGAAGTGCATCCAGTTTTTGCCGTAACCCTCTCTACGTTCTCGAACATGCTATGTTGATGAAATGATGATACCATGCCAACTTGGAACCTTTTCAGAGTTCATTTTAAATGCTTTTCAATTTCATAGTCTTATAGCTAGAAATAATCAGTAAATGCATGAAAAATAACAAATGTAGTCAGAAAGGGTTGTAAATTGATGATGTGGCTTTGAATGGTGCATTTTGAACACAGAAAAACTATGGAGTTCAA
>NW_021196420.1:35682-39845 GCF_002162155.2 Triticum dicoccoides
GTTTTGTACACGAAGTGCATCCAGTTTTTGCCGTAACCCTCTCTACGTTCTTGCACATGCTATGTGGGTGAAATGATGATACCATGCAAACTTGGAACCTTTTCAGAGTTCATTTTAAATGCTTTTCAATTTCATTGTCTTATAGCTCAAAATAATCAGTAAATGCATGAAAAATAACAAATGAAGTCAGAAAGGGTTGTAAATTGATGATGTGGCTTTGAATGGTGCATTTTGAACACAGAATAACAATGGAGTTCAAATAAGTTCAAAAAAAATGAAATCCCTTTGTAATGACGAGTTTCCGTATGAAACCCTGATACTTCGAAAGAGATTGTCTGTTTTGTACACGAAGTGCATCCAGTTTTTGCCGTAACCCTCTTACTTTCTCGCACATGCTATGTGGGTGAAATGATGATACCATGCCAACTTGGAACCTTTTCAGAATTCATTTCAAATGCATTTCAATTTCATGGTCTCATAGCTCAAAATAATCAGTAAATGCACGAAAAATAACAAATGTAGTCAGAAAGGGTTGTAAATTGATGATGTGGCTTTCAATGGTTCATTTTGAACACAGAAAAACTATGGAGTTCAAATAAGTTCAAAAAAATGAAATCCCTTTGTAACAGACGAGTTTCCGTATGAAACCCTGATACTTCGAAAGAGATTGTCCGTTTTGTACACGAAGTGCATCCAGTTTTTGCCGTAACCCTCTCTACGTTCTCGAACATGCTATGTTGATGAAATGATGATACCATGCCAACTTGGAACCTTTTCAGAGTTCATTTTAAATGCTTTTCAATTTCATAGTCTTATAGCTAGAAATAATCAGTAAATGCATGAAAAATAACAAATGTAGTCAGAAAGGGTTGTAAATTGATGATGTGGCTTTGAATGGTGCATTTTGAACACAGAAAAACTATGGATTTCAAATAAGTTCAAAAAAATGAAATCCCTTTTTAACCGACGAGTTTCCGTATGAAACCCTGATACTTCGAAAGAGATTATCCGTTTTGTACACAGAGCGCATCCAGTTTTTGCCGTAACCCTCTCTAATGTCTCGCACATGCTATGTGGGTGAGATGATGATACCATGCCAAATTGGAACCTTTTCAGAGTTCATTTCAAATGTTGTTCAATATCATGGTCTTGTAGCTCAAAATAACCAGTAAATGCACGAAAAATAACAAATGAAGTCAGAAAGGGTTGTAAATCGATGATGTGGCTCTGAATGGTGCATTTTGAACACAGAAAAACAATGGAGTTCAAATAAGTTCAGAAAAATGAAATCCCTTTGTAACAGACGAGTTACCGTATGAAACCCTGATACTTCGAAAGAGATTGTCAGTTTTGTACATGAAGTGCATCCAGTTTTTGCCGTAACCCTCTCTACATTCTCGCACAAGCTATGTGGGTGAAATGATGATACTGTGACGCCCCCGATTCAATCGTACACTAATCATGCACGCAAATGTGAACGATCAAGATCAGGGACTCACGGGAAGATATCACAACACAACTCTACAAATAAAATAAGTCATACAAGCATCATAATACAAGCCAGGGGCCTCGAGGGCTCGAATACAAGTGCTCGATCATAGACGAGTCAGCGGAAGCAACAATATCTGAGTACAGACATAAGTTAAACAAGTTTGCCTTAAGAAGGCTAGCACAAACTGGGATACAGATCGAAAGAGGCGCAGGCCTCCTGCCTGGGATCCTCCTAAGTACTCCAGGTCGTCGTCAGCGGGCAGCACGTAGTAGTAGGCACCTCCGGTGTAGTAGGGGTCGCCGTCGACGGTGGCGTCTGGCTCCTGGACTCCAGCATCTGGTTGCGACAACCAGGAAGAGAGGAAAGGGGAAAAGGGGGGTGAAAGCAACCGTGAGTACTCATCCAAAGTACTCGCAAGCAAGGAACTACACTACATATGCATGGGTATATGTGTAAGGGGGCCATATCAGTGGACTGGACTGCAGAATGCCAGAATAAGAGGGGGATAGCTAGTCTTATCGAAGACTACGCTTCTGGTCACCTTCGTCTTGCAACAGGCAGAAGAGGGTAGGTCGAAGTCCTCCAAGTAGCATCTCCAAGTAGCATCTCATAGCATAATCCTACCCGGCAATCCTCTCCTCGTCGCCCTGCGGAAAAGCGATCACCGGGTTGTCTGTGGAACTTGGAAGGGTGTGTTTTATTAAATATCCGGTTCTAGTTGTCATAAGGTCAAGGTACAACTCCAAGTCGTCCTGTTACCGAAGATCACGGCTATTCGAATAGATTAACTTCCCTGCAGGGGTGCACCACATAGCCCAACACGCTCGATCCCATTTGGCCGGACACACTTTCCTGGGTCATGCCCGGCCTCGGAAGATCAACACGTCGCAGCCCCACCTAGGCTCAACAGAGAGGCCAGCACGCCGGTCTAAACCTAAGCGCACAGGGGTCTGGGCCCATCGCCCATAGCACACCTGCACGTTGCGTACGCGGCCGAAAGCAGACCTAGCCTAGTGGCGTTCCAGTCCAATTCGGCGCGCGCCGCTCCGTCGCTGACGTCTGAAGTACTTCGGCTGATACCACGACGTCGGGATACCCATAACTACTCCCACGTAGATGGTTAGTGCGTATAGGCTCGTAGCCAGACTCAGATCAAATACCAAGATCTCGTTAAGCGTGTTAAGTATCCGCGAACGCCGAACAGGGCCAGGCCCACCTGTCTCCTAGGTGGTCTCAACCTGCCCTGTCGCTCCGCCACAAAGTAACAGTCGAGGGCCGTCGGGAACCCAGGCCCACCTCTACCGGGATGGAGCGACCTGTCCTTTCAGCCCCCTCGTCAGAATCACTTGCGGGTACTCAATGAGCTGACCCGACTTTAGTCACCATCTGTATAGTATGTATGAATGTATAGTATATACCCGTGATCACCTCCCAAGTGATCACGGCCCGATAGTATAGCAAGGCAGACTGACAAGAATGTAGGGCCAATGATGATAAACTAGCATCCTATACTAAGCATTTAGGATTGCAGGTAAGGTATCAACAGATGTAGCGACAATGTCAGGCTATGCATCAGAATAGGATTAACGAAAGCAGTAACATGCTACACTACTCTAATGCAAGCAGTATAGAGGAGAATAGGCGATATCTGGTGATCAAGGGGGGGGGGCTTGCCTGGTTGCTCTGGCAAGAGAGAGGGGTCGTCAACTCCGTAGTCGAACTGGTCAGCAGCAGCGTCGGTCTCGTAGTCTACCGGAGAGAAGAGGGGGAAGAAATAATGATTACAGAGCAAACAAAGCATCACAAAATATAACAAGGCAATACGCGGTGTTCGGTGTGCCCTAACGCGGTAGTAGGTGATACCGGTGAAGGGGGGAAAACATCCGGGAAAGTATTCCCGGTGTTTCGCGTTTTCGGGCAGAGGAGCCGGAGGGGGAAAGTTGCGGGTTCGATATGTTAGGGGGGTGTGGCGGACGAACGGACCGCGTATCCGGATTCGTCTCGTCGTTCTGAGTAAGTTTCATGTAGAAAGTATTTTCATCCGAGTTACGGATTATTTTATATTAATTTTTAAAGTTTTAAATCATTTTCTAATTTATTAATTATTAATTAAATCAACATTATCCAGAATAGTGTTCGCTGACGTCGGCATGACGTCAGCAGTCAACGTTGACCGTTGACCTGGTCAACCTGACAGGTGGGTCCCAATTGTCATTGTCTGAGTTTAACTAAACAGGTTAATTAGCTTAATTACTTGATTAGGTTAACTAATTCTAATTAATTTAGTTAAACCCAATTAATTAACTTAATTAATTCACTAATTAATTAATTAATTAATTATTTCTTGTACTAATTTCATTTTCATTTTCATTTTCATTTCTCTCCTCTATCCCTTTTTCTTTTCTTCTTTCTGATTTACAAGGGGGAGGGCCCCACCTGTAAGTGGCTCAGGCCACCTCCCTCCTGTGCACGAACGCACACAGGGAAGGGGCAGGGGCGCGGTGGCCGGACCGGGCTCCGGCGAGGCCGTGTTCGAGGCCGGCAGGACGGAGACGAGGGGCGGCGGGTTCGGGCGCTGGAGCGGACAGCGGGCGCGGGGAGGGAGAGGTCGCAGGAGGCGGCTGTCCGGGGGGGGCACTAGGCGAGGTCATGGCCTCGCGGGGGGGCGCCG
>NW_021196420.1:39855-47274 GCF_002162155.2 Triticum dicoccoides
CGGGCGGCGCCGGCCGGTGACGGGGCGTAGGGATGAGGCGGCGGGGTCGAGGCGCCGTCTCCCCCGATCCAGATCGGGGAGGGGCGAGGGAGACGCGCGGGGGTGGGACGAGTGGGGGAGAGTGGGGATCGGGTGGGGGTTAGGGTTCGGGGGGGGATAAGGAGAGAGTTTGGGGGCCGGGGCCTGGTGGGTGGCCCAGTGGGGCCTGTGGTCAGCTGGGCCGAAGCCCAGGGGGGTTTCTCTTCTCTCTTTTTTTTCTGTTTTCTTTTTATTTATTTTCTTTTCTGTTTTTATTTATTTATAAACACTTAGGCATTTTATAAAATTGTGAACATTACACCATAATTATCTTTGTAATATTTGTCAACCACCAAACTTTTTAGTTTTAATTTTTGAAAACTTTTATCGTTATCATTAATTTGAATTTTGAATTTTGGACCGGTTTTGAACTAACTCAAGATTAGCAACTATAATTGAGGTGACGTGGCATCACTAGCAGAGGATCACTGTAGCTTAATTTCCCGGGCGTCACAATTCTCCTCCACTACAAGAAATCTCGTCCCGAGATTTAAGAGGGGAGTAAGGGGGAAAGGTCTGGTTACGAAATCCTAACGAATCTTCTCAGTCTTGGTTGTTCTTCTTGAAGAGGTCGATCCATTACCTTGACATCATCATTTCTCTGCTACAGGTCATCATGGTGATGCCGCCCTTTTCTCGGGAACTCCAACGTACTTACGAATAGGTAAGGGGGTATTCCGGCAGAACGAACCTATGCAAGGTTGACTATCTGGTAGCTAACATAGGGGAAGGTGGCGGAAAGTAAGTCTCGAACTGGAACTCAAGAAAATATCGAGAGCAAGTAAGAAGGTACCATGATAAGTTTCAAGCGGGCAGGCAATCCTCCGATGCCTGAAACAAAGTGTAAAAGGGGTCCAGAGCAATGGTAATAAGTTTTGTGTCTGATACCAGAATAGATCAACAGGCAAGTGGCCCGTGAATTACATACAAAGCCAAGCACGAGGAATAACCTTGACAACAGGTTGTACAGGAGAGTCAGGTTTCTTTCCTGGGACCTGTGGGTTATGGGCCCACCATGTGGGTTAAAAGTAGAAAGGGGGGCTGACATCTTGTACGATGACGATAGCAAGGCATGTCAGAGAGTAGCATGTCAGTTATGTCGGCATCAATGTCGGTACCAAGGGCGAGGGACGAAGAGAACCATTTTCCTGCTCGTTGAACGAGGCGGACCAGTAGGCAGAGTTCTCGTCCATCGGTGGTTACCGGAATGTCATCAACAAAAGTAACATGGTCTTACTGACAGAATTGTACAACAAGGTGTTTACATAAGCAGGAAAATATTACTTCTCAGATCATATAGATCACAAGAAAGGTTAAACCAACCATGGAAGGAAAATATGATCATCAGATTAAACAGAACAATGGAAAGGAAAATGTGTTTAAACACATGTTTCAGGGGTATATCCTTCCCAAGTACAAGCAGAGCATGATATCCGTGACAAGATATAATGTAGAAAACCCTTCAGGTAAGGGGAGAGAAATTTCATGACATTACCCATACAATGGTGTTTGGATAATTGAGCAAGAAACATTTAGCATTGGGCTTCAAATGTTCTTGTTGAAAATCTGAGTACCACTGACATGCTTCGAGATAGCATTGACATGGCCATCAAGTAAGGGTCAGAATTTGGATGCACAAAGAATCCACCAGGAACAACTTATAGAATGAGTCTTACGGTTTCCTCATGGAAGAATCGCTAACCTTGTTAAGAAGGGAACTATAACAATAGGTCCTACGGCCAGGTGTGCTAGGCATGACATCACCTTTCTGGGTCATAAAAAGACCAATGTTATAACCCTTGGAAATATCTTCTAACCATCATATATGTCCGAGGTTCGGATCTGATTGGTGTCAGGATACCTACGACTTGGGATGCCTAAGAAAAAAGGTGCAACACAAATTGATGAGATGATAATGTAAGATTCTCGGGAAATGAACTATGGAAGCGAGTTCCGAAACAAGAGTTCATCATTAAATCAAGGAGAGGTGAGGAGGTGGCTGATTGACTCAGCGACAATTCATTGAGGTTTTCAAAAGATGGATTTCCACACTTATGTGAACAAGGAGATAACATTTGTCAGATCAAATGATATAATGAGGTATGCTGGAGGAAAACATACACAGTTAAACATTGGTTGAAAGGTGCACCTGAAATATGGGCTTAGGTAGCATGATCAATGTTAGAATGGTGATCCGATAACCAATGGTCTAAGAATGAAATATCGACCATTAACTTCAAAGTAATAGGGATGCTAGAAGTTTTGAAGTCGCACGTCATAGTTCGATTGTCGGTTTTCTGGTTAGGAACAACAAGAGGTCCAAGAAGGAATGGTGATGGTGATAAGCATTACTTGTATCAAGAATTCTCAGGAGGTGGTGAAATTCCCACGACATTCTTGACATAAAAGGTGGTAATATCCAAGGTAAAGAAGAACAATGCTGGGTAGCAAGGAACTCAAGGTATAACACAAAACCCGAACAAGTTTGTGTTGGAGGGAAGGCAATAAAGTGGCCGATGATAACACAACTCTTCGAGGGCAAGGATGGCAATTGATATCCTGGAAGAGCTCATAAGGTTGATGAAGATCACGACACATTTGTCGAGAGATTTCATGAAGATGTAATCAATCAGCGACGACATCAAGCCAAAGGAATGATGAAGCAAAAGGTTATTGGAACCATGGGTACGACACAAACTCGAAATCAAGCTTGTTGTTCAAGGCGAAATGATATGATGAGGAAAATTGACATAAGCTTAGCTCATCATCAAAAATTGTGCTCCGGGAAGAAGGACCGGGTAGCACAGTTAAATTAGCTCGATAATGATATAGCCGATCAGGCTAGGAATGACTTGAAGGATTAATAAATTTGTAAGCAGTGATGGGTTCAAATACTTGTTGAATCGCAATGCGAACTCGATTCAGTTATCGGTGTCTTTGAGTGTATAATAACTCAGAGCCCGTGAAAAATTGGATTCAGTGGGGATGTAGCACTTGATGAAGAACTTGTTAGAAGTTATGCAGTTCCATGATAATCTCGAGATACAGGGGGGTAATACCCGACACAAGATCAAAGTAAAGGTTGGACTGGTGTATTGATCCATAGAAGACAATTATTTTGACTTGTCCGAGAAAGGAGAACAAAGAAGAACAATCATGGTCGGAACCACGGTTGCAAAAGGCCAGATCCTAGATATAAGATGAACTTATACCAAAGGAATAATTTATTTAAGAGAAGCTTTAATGATAAGATCTACATCGTGTCCATGGGCATGAACACAAGTTCAAGGTCGACTCCCACTTCTCCAATGCATAACATTTCATTCACTTCTCACGTTCGATGAAGTTGCAGTGTTGAAATTTTATCTGGTGAAGCACCAGAAGAGTATGACTCATGAAAACTTTCGGGTTCACACGGTTTAGAGAAGGCATATGTTCAATCCATACGGGCTTCTTAGAAACATATACCAACATCTTTAGAAGTAATTAACTCAAGCTCGAAGGCAGAGCATGGTTGAGAAAGCAGATGATACAATTTACCAAAAGCATTATGTATCCGAGAAAAGGGCTCACAAGTTTATTGAATATGAAGGGCGTTGTCAGATAAAATCCAACAAAGGATCTGGTGGTCCACAAGGGATCTAACGTGAGCATCGGTACTCAACTAGAGGAAGCAGATTGTAAAAACAACTGACTAACTCAATTGTCAAATGCAAAGGAATTATGATTTCCAAATCAAGGGATCAGAAGCAATGCTCTGATTAGGGGTGGACAAGTTGAATAGCCTTAGGGTACAATCAAAGACAATTGGATTGGTCGAGAACCAATTCCAGTTAAAAGAATGGAAGCTCAGTCGGAAAGGTAATTTATAAGGATCAATGATGTTTGCGGGTATTCGCAAACATATTGAGTCAACAAACTCAAAATGATAATGACAAGGAATGTCAATAAGACTATGAGACTTATGGGACTAACCATAATGCAAGCAAGCAGGAATTTCAAGAGGAATAGGCTGCTCGGGATTTACGGAAGAACGAATGGCATTTCGAAGACTTTTGTGAAATACATGAACCAACTGGGGATGAGTGGATACTCGATAAGTGCAAGAAATTATTTGAAGGGGTATTCATGTGGCAAGGAACTGCTAGGCAGTAGACACAAAGTATTCTTGGAACAATAGAGAAAACTTCGGGGTATCTTGTAATAACAAGATCAATGGGGGAGGATCGTATGAATGGCAAGTGTAAGTAGTTATCCATAAGGGTTTATCGGTGGTCGAGAATTGCAAAAGCAAAGGGCACAAGGTCTCAAGAGAAAATCGGAGAGTATCTCCGAAATCTTCTGGTGCAGCAGGCGGTCATCGGTAACAAATGGCTCTCCGGGAGAAAGTACTTGCGAGAACCTATAGTTAGTTTTGTTTTTAGCAAAATCATTTAACCCGAATAGAAGAGAGCTCAGAGTCCCAGAGTAAAGATCGAGGAGTAAAAGATCCTAATACCACCCAATGGCGACGTGGGCCCATGGGCCACACAGCCAAGTTAGTAAAAGTTTTGTAAAGTCTAGACTCAACTTCGGCCAAGGAGTTGGAAGGGGGATTCCTACAGGCAGTCGGCTCTGATACCAACTTGTGACGCCCCCGATTCAATCGTACACTAATCATGCACGCAAATGTGTACGATCAAGATCAGGGACTCACGGGAAGATATCACAACACAACTCTACAAATAAAATAAGTCATACAAGCATCATAATACAAGCCAGGGGCCTCGAGGGCTCGAAT
Source organism: Triticum dicoccoides (assembly GCF_002162155.2). Lineage (NCBI taxonomy): Eukaryota > Viridiplantae > Streptophyta > Magnoliopsida > Poales > Poaceae > Triticum > Triticum dicoccoides. The sequence continues at coordinate 44,714 of NW_021196420.1, forward strand.
ACAAGTGCTCGATCATAGACGAGTCAGCGGGAGCAACAATATCTGAGTACAGACATAAGTTAAACAAGTTTGCCTTAAGAAGGCTAGCACAAACAGGGATACAGATCGAAAGAGGCGCAGGCCTCCTGCCTGGGATCCTCCTAACTACTCTTGGTCGTCGTCAACGGGCTGCACGTAGTAGTAGGCACCTCCAGTGTAGTAGTCGTCGTCGACGGTGGCGTCTGGCTCCAGGGCTCCAGCATCTGGTTGCGACAACCAGAAAGAAAGGAAAGGGGGAAAAAGGGGGGAGAAAGCAACCGTGAGTACTCATCCAAAGTACTCGCAAGCAAGGAACTACACTACATATGCATGGGTATATGTGTAAAGGGCCATATCAGTGGACTGAACTGCAGAATGCCAGAATAAGGGGGGATAGCTAGTCTTATCGAAGACTACGCTTCTGGTCACCTTCGTCTTGCAACAGGCAGAAGAGGGTAGGTCGAAGTCCTCCAAGTAGCATCGCATAGCATATCCTACCCGGCGATCCTCCCCTCGTATCCCTGAGGGAGAGCGACCACCGGTTGTATCTGGCACTTGGAAGGGTGTGTTTTATTAAGTATCCGGTTCTAGTTGTCATAAGGTCAAGGTACAACTCCAAGTCGTCCTGTTACTGAAGATCACGGCTATTCGAATAGATTAACTTCCCTGCAGGGGTGCACCACATAACCCAACACGCTCGATCCCATTTGGCCGGACACACTTTCCTGGGTCATGCCCGGCCTCGGAAGATCAACACGTCGCAGCCCCACCTAGGCTCAACAGAGAGGCCAGCACGCCGGTCTAAACCTAAGCGCACAGGGGTCTGGGCCCATCGCCCATAGCACACCTGCATGTTGCGTACGCGGCCGAAAGCAGACCTAGCCTAGTGGCGTTCCAGTCCAATTCGGCGCGCGCCGCTCCGTCGCTGACGTCTGAAGTGCTTCGGCTGATACCACGACGTCGGGATACCCATAACTACTCCCACGTAGATGGTTAGTGCGTATAGGCTCGTAGCCAGACTCAGATCAAATACCAAGATCTCGTTAAGCGTGTTAAGTGTCCGCGAACGCCGAACAGGGCCAGGCCCACCTCTCTCCTAGGCGGTCTCAACCTGCCCTGTCGCTCCGCCACAAAGTAACAGTCGAGGGCCGTCGGGAACCCAGGCCCACCTCTACCGGGATGGAGCCACCTGTCCTTTCAGCCCCCTCGTCAGAATCACTTGCGGGTACTCAATGAGCTGACCCGACTTTAGTCACCATCTGTATAGTATGTATGAATGTATAGTATATACCCGTGATCACCTCCCAAGTGATCACGGCCCGATAGTATAGCAAGGCAGACTGACAAGAATGTAGGGCCAATGATGATAAACTAGCATCCTATACTAAGCATTTAGGATTGCAGGTAAGGTATCAACAGATGTAGCGACAATGTCAGGCTATGCATCAGAATAGGATTAACGAAAGCAGTAACATGCTACACTACTCTAATGCAAGCAGTATAGAGGAGAATAGGCGATATCTGGTGATCAAGGGGAGGGGCTTGCCTGGTTGCTCTGGCAAGAGAGAGGGGTCGTCAACTCCGTAGTCGAACTGGTCAGCAGCAGCGTCGGTCTCGTAGTCTACCGGAGAGAAGAGGGGGAAGAAATAATGATTACAGAGCAAACAAAGCATCACAAAATATAACAAGGCAATACGCGGTGATCGGTGTGCCCTAACGCGGTAGTAGGTGATACCGGTGAAGGGGGGAAAACATCCGGGAAAGTATTCCCGGTGTTTCGCGTTTTCGGGCAGAGGAGCCGGAGGGGGAAAGTTGCGGGTTCGATAGGTTAGGGGGGTGTGGCGGACGAACGGACCGCGTATCCGGATTCGTCTCGTCGTTCTGAGTAACTTTCATGTAGAAAGTATTTTCATCCGAGTTACGGATTATTTTATATTAATTTTTAAAGTTTTAAATCATTTTCTAATTTATTAATTATTAATTAAATCAACATTATCCAGAATAGTGTTCGCTGACGTCGGCATGACGTCAGCAGTCAACGTTGACCGTTGACCTGGTCAACCTGACAGGTGGGTCCCAATTGTCATTGTCTGAGTTTAACTAAACAGGTTAATTAGCTTAATTACTTGATTAGGTTAACTAATTCTAATTAATTTAGTTAAACCCAATTAATTAACTTAATTAATTCACTAATTAATTAATTAATTAATTATTTCTTGTACTAATTTCATTTTCATTTTCATTTTCATTTCTCTCCTCTATCCCTTTTTCTTTTCTTCTTTCTGATTTACAAGGGGGAGGGCCCCACCTGTAAGTGGCTCAGGCCACCTCCCTCCTGTGCACGAACGCACACAGGGAAGGGGCAGGGGCGCGGTGGCCGGACCGGGCTCCGGCGAGGCCGTGTTCGAGGCCGGCAGGACGGAGACGAGGGGCGGCGGGTTCGGGCGCTGGAGCGGACAGCGGGCGCGGGGAGGGAGAGGTCGCAGGAGGCGGCTGTCCGGGGGGGGCACTAGGCGAGGTCATGGCCTCGCGGGGGGGCGCCG
>NW_021196420.1:47284-52459 GCF_002162155.2 Triticum dicoccoides
TCAATTGTCAAATGCAAAGGAATTATGATTTCCAAATCAAGGGATCAGAAGCAATGCTCTGATTAGGGGTGGACAAGTTGAATAGCCTTAGGGTACAATCAAAGACAATTGGATTGGTCGAGAACCAATTCCAGTTAAAAGAATGGAAGCTCAGTCGGAAAGGTAATTTATAAGGATCAATGATGTTTGCGGGTATTCGCAAACATATTGAGTCAACAAACTCAAAATGATAATGACAAGGAATGTCAATAAGACTATGAGACTTATGGGACTAACCATAATGCAAGCAAGCAGGAATTTCAAGAGGAATAGGCTGCTCGGGATTTACGGAAGAACGAATGGCATTTCGAAGACTTTTGTGAAATACATGAACCAACTGGGGATGAGTGGATACTCGATAAGTGCAAGAAATTATTTGAAGGGGTATTCATGTGGCAAGGAACTGCTAGGCAGTAGACACAAAGTATTCTTGGAACAATAGAGAAAACTTCGGGGTATCTTGTAATAACAAGATCAATGGGGGAGGATCGTATGAATGGCAAGTGTAAGTAGTTATCCATAAGGGTTTATCGGTGGTCGAGAATTGCATAAGCAACGGGCACAAGGTCTCAAGAGAAAATCGGAGAGTATCTCCGAAATCTTCTGGTGCAGCAGGCGGTCATCGGTAACAAATGGCTCTCCGGGAGAAAGTACTTGCGAGAACCTATAGTTAGTTTTGTTTTTAGCAAAATCATTTAACCCGAATAGAAGAGAGCTCAGAGTCCCAGAGTAAAGATCGAGGAGTAAAAGATCCTAATACCACCCAATGGCGACGTGGGCCCATGGGCCACACAGCCAAGTTAGTAAAAGTTTTGTAAAGTCTAGACTCAACTTCGGCCGAGGAGTTGGAAAGGGGATTCCTACAGGCAGTCGGCTCTGATACCAACTTGTGACGCCCCCGATTCAATCGTACACTAATCATGCACGCAAATGTGAACGATCAAGATCAGGGACTCACGGGAAGATATCACAACACAACTCTACAAATAAAATAAGTCATACAAGCATCATAATACAAGCCAGGGGCCTCGAGGGCTCGAATACAAGTGCTCGATCATAGACGAGTCAGCGGAAGCAACAATATCTGAGTACAGACATAAGTTAAACAAGTTTGCCTTAAGAAGGCTAGCACAAACTGGGATACAGATCGAAAGAGGCGCAGGCCTCCTGCCTGGGATCCTCCTAACTACTCCAGGTCGTCGTCAGCGGGCAGCACGTAGTAGTAGGCACCTCCGGTGTAGTAGGGGTCGCCGTCGATGGTGGCGTCTGGCTCCTGGACTCCAGCATCTGGTTGCGACAACCAGGAAGAGAGGAAAGGGGAAAAGGGGGGTGAAAGCAACCGTGAGTACTCATCCAAAGTACTCGCAAGCAAGGAACTACACTACATATGCATGGGTATATGTGTAAGGGGGCCATATCAGTGGACTGGACTGCAGAATGCCAGAATAAGAGGGGGATAGCTAGTCTTATCGAAGACTACGCTTCTGGTCACCTTCGTCTTGCAACAGGCAGAAGAGGGTAGGTCGAAGTCCTCCAAGTAGCATCTCCAAGTAGCATCTCATAGCATAATCCTACCCGGCAATCCTCTCCTCGTCGCCCTGCGGAAAAGCGATCACCGGGTTGTCTGTGGAACATGGAAGGGTGTGTTTTATTAAGTATCCGGTTCTAGTTGTCATAAGGGCAAGGTACAACTCCAAGTCGTCCTGTTACCGAAGATCACGGCTATTCGAATAGATTAAGTTCCCTGCAGGGGTGCACCACATAGCCCAACACGCTCGATCCCATTTGGCCGGACACACTTTCCTGGGTCATGCCCGGCCTCGGAAGATCAACACGTCGCAGCCCCACCTAGGCTCAACAGAGAGGCCAGCACGCCGGTCTAAACCTAAGCGCACAGGGGTCTGGGCCCATCGCCCATAGCACACCTGCACGTTGCGTACGCGGCCGAAAGCAGACCTAGCCTAGTGGCGTTCCAGTCCAATTCGGCGCGCGCCGCTCCGTCGCTGACGTCTGAAGTACTTCGGCTGATACCACGACGTCGGGATACCCATAACTACTCCCACGTAGATGGTTAGTGCGTATAGGCTCGTAGCCAGACTCAGATCAAATACCAAGATCTCGTTAAGCGTGTTAAGTATCCGCGAACGCCGAACAGGGCCAGGCCCACCTGTCTCCTAGGTGGTCTCAACCTGCCCTGTCGCTCCGCCACAAAGTAACAGTCGGGGGCCGTCGGGAACTCAGGCCCACCTCTACCGGGATGGAGCCACCTGTCCTTTCAGCCCCCTCGTCAGAATCACTTGCGGGTACTCAATGAGCTGACCCGACTTTAGTCACCATCTGTATAGTATGTATGTATGTATAGTATATACCCGTGATCACCTCCCAAGTGATCACGGCCCGATAGTATAGCAAGGCAGACTGACAAGAATGTAGGGCCAATGATGATAAACTAGCATCCTATACTAAGCATTTAGGATTGCAGGTAAGGTATCAACAGATGTAGCGACAATGTCAGGCTATGCATCAGAATAGGATTAACGAAAGCAGTAACATGCTACACTACTCTAATGCAAGCAATATAGAGTAGAATAGGCGATATCTGGTGATCAAGGGGGGGGGCTTGCCTGATTGCTCTGGCAAGAAGGAGGGTCGTCAACTCCGTAGTCGAACTGGGCAGCAGCAGCGTCGGTCTCGTAGTCTACCGGAGAGAAGAGGGGGAAGAAACAATGAATACCATGTAAACAGATGCATATCGATGCATGACATGACAAGTAACGTTGCGAGGCGTGCCCTAACGTGGTATGAGGTGGTTCCGGTTAAGGGGGGGAACATCCGGGAAAGTATTCCCGGTGTTTCGCGTTTTCGGGCAGGGGAGCCGGAGGGGGAAAGTTGCAGGTTCGATAGGTTAGGGGTGTGTGGCGGTCGAACGGACTGCGTATCCGGAATCGTCTCGTCGTTCTGAGTAACTTTCATGTAGAAAGTATTTTCATCCGAGTTACGGATTATTTTATATTAATTTTTAAAGTTTTAAATCATTTTCTAATTTATTAATTATTAATTAAATCAACATTATCCAGAATAGTGTTCGCTGACGTCGGCATGACGTCAGCAGTCAACGTTGACCGTTGACCTGGTCAACCTGACAGGTGGGTCCCAATTGTCATTGTCTGAGTTTAACTAAACAGGTTAATTAGCTTAATTACTTGATTAGGTTAACTAATTCTAATTAATTTAGTTAAACCCAATTAATTAACTTAATTAATTCACTAATTAATTAATTAATTAATTATTTCTTGTACTAATTTCATTTTCATTTTCATTTTCATTTCTCTCCTCTATCCCTTTTTCTTTTCTTCTTTCTGATTTACAAGGGGGAGGGCCCCACCTGTAAGTGGCTCAGGCCACCTCCCTCCTGTGCACGAACGCACACAGGGAAGGGGCAGGGGCGCGGTGGCCGGACCGGGCTCCGGCGAGGCCGTGTTCGAGGCCGGCAGGACGGAGACGAGGGGCGGCGGGTTCGGGCGCTGGAGCGGACAGCGGGCGCGGGGAGGGAGAGGTCGCAGGAGGCGGCTGTCCGGGGGGGGCACTAGGCGAGGTCATGGCCTCGCGGGGGGGCGCCGACGCGCGGCCACAGAGGCCGGTGAGGGCACGAGTGGGCGCTGTCGGCCACGGGCGAGGGTGAGCGCGGTCGGATCCGTTCGATGCGGTGGTCGCAGGCATCAGCGAGCAGCGGAGAGGAGAAGAGGAGGCCGAGGGCCTCACCGTACGGTGTAGGGGCTAGGCAGCGGGTGACGAGGAGGAGGACAGGGACGACGTGCTGCGCGACGGCGAAGTCCGGCGGCGTCCGGGGCGGCTTCGGGCGACGAGGTCGGGGTCGAGGCGGCGATGGCGGGGCGGCGCCGGGAGGAAGCAGAGGCGCCAGGAGGCCGGTCGGGGGGCGGGTTGAGGAGGCGGTGTGGGGAGGCGATGAGGAGGCGCCGGCGGAGACGGGCGGCGCCGGCCGGTGACGGGGCGTAGGGATGAGGCGGCGGGGTCGAGGCGCCGTCTCCCCCGATCCAGATCGGGGAGGGGCGAGGGAGACGCGCGGGGGTGGGACGAGTGGGGGAGAGTGGGGATCGGGTGGGGGTTAGGGTTCGGGGGGGGATAAGGAGAGAGTGGGGGGGCCGGGGCCTGGTGGGTGGCCCAGTGGGGCTTGTGGTCAGCTGGGCCGAAGCCCAGGGGGGTTTCTCTTCTCTTTTTTTTTCTGTTTTCTTTTTATTTATTTTCTTTTCTGTTTTTATTTATTTATAAACACTTAGGCATTTTATAAAATTGTGAACATTACACCATAATTATCTTTGTAATATTTGTCAACCACCAAACTTTTTAGTTTTAATTTTTGAAAACTTTTATCGTTATCATTAATTTGAATTTTGAATTTTGGACCGGTTTTGAACTAACTCAAGATTAGCAACTATAATTGAGGTGACGTGGCATCACTAGCAGAGGATCACTGTAGCTTAATTTCCCGGGCGTCACAGATACCATGTCAACTTGGAACCTTTTCAGAGTTCATTTTAAATGCTTTTCAATTTCATAGTCTTATAGCTAGAAATAATCAGTAAATGCATGAAAAATAACAAATGTAGTCAGAAAGAGTTGTAAATTGATGATGTGGCTTTGAATGGTGCATTTTGAACACAGAATAACTATGGAGTTCAAATAAGTTCAAGAAAATGAAATCCCTTTGTAACAGAAGAGTTTCCGTATGAAACCCTGATACTTCGAAAGAGATTGTCCGTTTTGTACACGAAGCGCATCCAGTTTTTGCCGTAACCCTCTCTACTTTCTCGCACATGCTATGTGGGTGAAATGATGATACCATGCCAACTTGGAACCTTTTCAGAGTTCATTTCAAATGCTTTTCAATTTCATGGTCTTATAGCTCAAAATAATCAGTAAATGCATGAAAAATAACAAATGTAGTCAGAAAGGGTTGTAAATTGATGATGTGGCTTTCAATGGTGCATTTTGAACACGAAAAACAATGGAGTTCAAATCAGTTCAAAAAAATGAAATCCCTTTGTAACAGACGAGTTTCCGTATGAAACCCTGATCCTTCGAAAGAGATTGTCCGTTTTGTACATGAAGTGCATC
>NW_021196420.1:55382-60904 GCF_002162155.2 Triticum dicoccoides
GAAAGAGATTGTCCGTTTTGTACACGAAGCGCATCCAGTTTTTGCCGTAACCCTCTCTACTTTCTCGCACATGCTATGTGGGTGAAATGATGATACCATGCCAACTTGGAACCTTTTCAGAGTTCATTTCAAATGCTTTTCAATTTCATGGTCTTATAGCTCAAAATAATTAGTAAATGCATGAAAAATAACAAATGTAGTCAGAAAGGGTTGTAAATTGATGATGTGGCTTTCAATGGTGCATTTTGAACACGAAAAACAATGGAGTTCAAATCAGTTCAAAAAAATGAAATCCCTTTGTAACAGACGAGTTTCCGTATGAAACCCTGATCCTTCGAAAGAGATTGTCCGTTTTGTACATGAAGTGCATCCAGTTTTTGCCGTAACCCTCTCTACGTTCTCGCACATGCTCTGTGGGTGAAATGTTGATACCCTGCAAACTTGGAACCTTTTCAGAGTTCATTTTAAATGCTTTTCAATTTCATTGTCTTATAGCTCAAAATAATTAGTAAATGCATGAAAAATAAAAAATGAAGTCAGAAAGGGTTGTAAATTGATGATGTGGCTTTGAATGGTGCATTTTGAACACAGAATAACGATGGAGTTCAAATAAGTTCAAAAAAATGAAATCCCTTTGTAAATGACGAGTTTCCGTATGAAACCCTGATACTTCGAAAGAGATTGTCTGTTTTGTACACGAAGTGCATCCAGTTTTTGCCGTAACCCTCTTACTTTCTCGCACATGCTATGTGGGTGAAATGATGATACCATGCCAACTTGGAATCTTTCAGAGTTCATTTCAAATGCATTTCAATTTCATGGTCTCATAGCTCAAAATAATCAGTAAATGCATGAAAAATAACAAATGTAGTCAGAAAGGGTTGTAAATTGATGATGTGGCTTTCAATGGTTCATTTTGAACACAGAAAATATATGGAGTTCAAATAAGTTCAAAAAAATGAAAACCCTTTGTAACAGACGAGTTTCCGTATGAAACCCTGATACTTCGAAAGAGATTGTCCGTTTTGTACATGAAGTGCATCCAGTTTTTGCCGTAACCCTCTCTACATTCTCGCACATGCTATGTGGATGAAATCATGATACCATGTCAACTTGGAACCTTTTCAGAGTTCATTTTAAATGCTTTTCAATTTCATAGTCTTATAGCTAGAAATAATCAGTAAATGCATGAAAAATAACAAATGTAGTCACAAAGAGTTGTAAATTGATGATGTGGCTTTGAATGGTGCATTTTGAACACAGAATAACTATGGAGTTCAAATAAGTTCAAGAAAATGAAATCCCTTTGTAACAGACGAGTTTCCGTATGAAACCCTGATACTTCGAAAGAGATTGTCCGTTTTGTACACGAAGCGCATCCAGTTTTTGCCGTAACCCTCTCTACTTTCTCGCACATGCTATGTGGGTGAAATGATGATACCATGACAACTTGGAACCTTTTCAGAGTTCATTTCAAATGCTTTTCAATTTCATTGTCTTATAGCTCAAAATAATCAGTAAATGCATGAAAAATAACAAATGTAGTCAGAAAAGGTTGTAAATTGATGATGTGGCTTTCAATGGTGCATTTTGAACACGAAAAACAATGGAGTTCAAATCAGTTCAAAAAAATGAAATCCCTTTGTAACAGACGAGTTTCCGTATGAAACCCTGATCCTTCGAAAGAGATTGTCCGTTTTGTACATGAAGTACATCCAGTTTTTGCCGTAACCCTCTCTACGTTCTCGCACATGCTATGTGGGTGAAATGCTGATACCCTGCAAACTTGGAACCTTTTCAGAGTTCATTTTAAATGCTTTTCAATTTCATTGTCTTATAGCTCAAAATAATCAGTAAATGCATGAAAAATAAAAAATGAAGTCAGAAAGGGTTGTAAATTGATGATGTGGCTTTGAATGGTGCATTTTGAACACAGAATAACGATGGAGTTCAAATAAGTTCAAAAAAATGAAATCCCTTTGTAAATGACGAGTTTCCGTATGAAACCCTGATACTTCGAAAGAGATTGTCTGTTTTGTACACGAAGTGCATCCAGTTTTTGCCGTAACCCTCTTACTTTCTCGCACATGCTATGTGGGTGAAATGATGATACCATGCCAACTTGGAATCTTTCAGAGTTCATTTCAAATGCATTTCAATTTCATGGTCTCATAGCTCAAAATAATCAGTAAATGAATGAAAAATAACAAATGTAGTCAGAAAGGGTTGTAAATTGATGATGTGGCTTTCAATGGTTCATTTTGAACACAGAAAAACTATGGAGTTCAAATAAGTTCAAAAAAATGAAAACCCTTTGTAACAGACGAGTTTCCGTATGAAACCCTGATACTTCGAAAGAGATTGTCCGTTTTGTACACGAAGTGCATCCAGTTTTTGCCGTAACCCTCTCTACGTTCTCGCACATGCTATGTGGATGAAATCATGATACCATGTCAACTTGGAACCTTCTCAGAGTTCATTTTAAATGCTTTTCAATTTCATAGTCTTATAGCTAGAAATAATCAGTAAATGCATGAAAAATAACAAATGTAGTCACAAAGAGTTGTAAATTGATGATGTGGCTTTGAATGGTGCATTTTGAACACAGAATAACTATGGAGTTCAAATAAGTTCAAGAAAATGAAATCCCTTTGTAACAGACGAGTTTCCGTATGAAACCCTGATACTTCGAAAGAGATTGTCCGTTTTGTACACGAAGCGCATCCAGTTTTTGCCGTAACCCTCTCTACTTTCTCGCACATGCGATGTGGGTGAAATGATGATACCATGCCAACTTGGAACCTTTTCAGAGTTCATTTCAAATGCTTTTCAATTTCATGGTCTTATAGCTCAAAATAATCAGTAAATGCATGAAAAATAACAAATGTAGTCAGAAAGGGTTGTAAATTGATGATGTGGCTTTCAATGGTGCATTTTGAACACGAAAAACAATGGAGTTCAAATCAGTTCAAAAAAATGAAATCCCTTTGTAACAGACGAGTTTCCGTATGAAACCCTGATCCTTCGAAAGAGATTGTCCGTTTTGTACATGAAGTGCATCCAGTTTTTGCCGTAACCCTCTCTACGTTCTCGCACATGCTATGTGGGTGAAATGCTGATACCCTGCAAACTTGGAACCTTTTCAGAGTTCATTTTAAATGCTTTTCAATTTCATTGTCTTATAGCTCAAAATAATCAGTAAATGCATGAAAAATAAAAAATGAAGTCAGAAAGGGTTGTAAATTGATGATGTGGCTTTGAATGGTGCATTTTGAACACAGAATAACGATGGAGTTCAAATAAGTTCAAAAAAATCAAATCCCTTTGTAAATGACGAGTTTCCGTATGAAACCCTGATACTTCGAAAGAGATTGTCTGTTTTGTACACGAAGTGCATCCAGTTTTTGCCGTAACCCTCTTACTTTCTCGCACATGCTATGTGGGTGAAATGATGATACCATGCCAACTTGGAATCTTTCAGAGTTCATTTCAAATGCATTTCAATTTCATGGTCTCATAGCTCAAAATAATCAGTAAATGCATGAAAAATAACAAATGTAGTCAGAAAGGGTTGTAAATTGATGATGTGGCTTTCAATGGTTCATTTTGAACACAGAAAAACTATGGAGTTCAAATAAGTTCAAAAAAATGAAAACCCTTTGTAACAGACGAGTTTCCGTATGAAACCCTGATACTTCGAAAGAGATTGTCCGTTTTGTACATGAAGTGCATCCAGTTTTTGCCGTAACCCTCTCTACATTCTCGCACGTGCTATGTGGATGAAATCATGATACCATGTCAACTTGGAACCTTTTCAGAGTTCATTTTAAATGCTTTTCAATTTCATAGTCTTATAGCTAGAAATAATCAGTAAATGCATGAAAAATAACAAATGTAGTCACAAAGAGTTGTAAATTGATGATGTGGCTTTGAATGGTGCATTTTGAACACAGAATAACTATGGAGTTCAAATAAGTTCAAGAAAATGAAATCCCTTTGTAACAGACGAGTTTCCGTATGAAACCCTGATACTTCGAAAGAGATTGTCCGTTTTGTACACGAAGCGCATCCAGTTTTTGCCGTAACCCTCTCTACTTTCTCGCACATGCTATGTGGGTGAAATGATGATACCATGACAACTTGGAACCTTTTCAGAGTTCATTTCAAATGCTTTTCAATTTCATGGTCTTATAGCTCAAAATAATCAGTAAATGCATGAAAAATAACAAATGTAGTCAGAAAGGGTTGTAAATTGATGATGTGCCTTTCAATGGTGCATTTTGAACACGAAAAACAATGGAGTTCAAATCAGTTCAAAAAAATGAAATCCCTTTGTAACAGAGGAGTTTCCGTATGAAACCCTGATCCTTCGAAAGAGATTGTCCGTTTTGTACATGAAGTGCATCCAGTTTTTGCCGTAACCCTCTCTACGTTCTCGCACATGCTATGTGGGTGAAATGCTGATACCCTGCAAACTTGGAACCTTTTCAGAGTTCATTTTAAATGCTTTTCAATTTCATTGTCTTATAGCTCAAAATAATCAGTAAATGCATGAAAAATAAAATATGAAGTCAGAAAGGGTTGTAAATTGATGATGTGGCTTTGAATGGTGCATTTTGAACACAGAATAACGATGGAGTTCAAATAAGTTCAAAAAAATGAAATCCCTTTGTAAATGACGAGTTTCCGTATGAAACCCTGATACTTCGAAAGAGATTGTCTGTTTTGTACACGAAGTGCATCCAGTTTTTGCCGTAACCCTCTTACTTTCTCGCACATGCTATGTGGGTGAAATGATGATACCATGCCAACTTGGAATCTTTCAGAGTTCATTTCAAATGCATTTCAATTTCATGGTCTCATAGCTCAAAATAATCAGTAAATGCATGAAAAATAACAAATGTAGTCAGAAAGGGTTGTAAATTGATGATGTGGCTTTCAATGGTTCATTTTGAACACAGAAAAACTATGGAGTTCAAATAAGTTCAAAAAAATGAAAACCCTTTGTAACAGACGAGTTTCCGTATGAAACCCTGATACTTCGAAAGAGATTGTCCGTTTTGTACACGAAGTGCATCCAGTTTTTGCCGTAACCCTCTCTACGTTCTCGCACGTGCTATGTGGATGAAATCATGATACCATGTCAACTTGGAACCTTTTCAGAGTTCATTTTAAATGCTTTTCAATTTCATAGTCTTATAGCTAGAAATAATCAGTAAATGCATGAAAAATAACAAATGTAGTCACAAAGAGTTGTAAATTGATGATGTGGCTTTGAATGGTGCATTTTGAACACAGAATAACTATGGAGTTCAAATAAGTTCAAGAAATTGAAATCCCTTTGTAACAGACGAGTTTCCGTATGAAACCCTGATACTTCGAAAGAGATTGTCCGTTTTGTACACGAAGTGCATCCAGTTTTTGCCGTAACCCTCTCTACATTCTCGCACATGCTATGTGGATGAAATCATGATACCATGTCAACTTGGAACCTTTTCAGAGTTCATTTTAAATGCTTTTCA
>NW_021196420.1:61886-62755 GCF_002162155.2 Triticum dicoccoides
AAATAATCAGTAAATGCATGAAAAATAACAAATGTAGTCAGAAAGGGTTGTAAATTGATGATGTGGCTTTCAATGGTGCATTTTGAACACGAAAAACAATGGAGTTCAAATCAGTTCAAAAAAATGAAATCCCTTTGTAACAGACGAGTTTCCGTATGAAACCCTGATCCTTCGAAAGAGATTGTCCGTTTTGTACATGAAGTGCATCCAGTTTTTGCCGTAACCCTCTCTACGTTCTCGCACATGCTATGTGGGTGAAATGCTGATACCCTGCAAACTTGGAACCTTTTCAGAGTTCATTTTAAATGCTTTTCAATTTCATTGTCTTATAGCTCAAAATAATCAGTAAATGCATGAAAAATAAAAAATGAAGTCAGAAAGGGTTGTAAATTGATGATGTGGCTTTGAATGGTGCATTTTGAACACATAATAACGACGGAGTTCAAATAAGTTCAAAAAAATGAAATCCCTTTGTAAATGACGAGTTTCCGTATGAAACCCTGATACTTCGAAAGAGATTGTCTGTTTTGTACACGAAGTGCATCCAGTTTTTGCCGTAACCCTCTTACTTTCTCGCACATGCTATGTGGGTGAAATGATGATACCATGCCAACTTGGAATCTTTCAGAGTTCATTTCAAATGCATTTCAATTTCATGGTCTCATAGCTCAAAATAATCAGTAAATGCATGAAAAATAACAAATGTAGTCAGAAAGGGTTGTAAATTGATGATGTGGCTTTCAATGGTTCATTTTGAACACAGAAAAACTATGGAGTTCAAATAAGTTCAAAAAAATGAAAACCCTTTGTAACAGACGAGTTTCCGTATGAAACCCTGATACTTCGAAAGAGATTGTCCGTTTTGTACA
>NW_021196421.1:0-1162 GCF_002162155.2 Triticum dicoccoides
AACATTAACCTCCCAGATGAGGCGGTCATTGACAGAATCCTCTAGTCGCTCCCACCAAGCTACAAGAGCTTTGTGATGAACTACAACATGCAGGGGATGGAAAAGACCATTCCTGAAGTGTTCTCGATGCTGAAGTCAGCAGAGGCTGAAATCAAGAAAGAACATCAAGTGTTGATGGTCAATAAGACCACTAAGTTCAAGAAGGGCAAGGGTAAGAAGAACTTCAAGAAGGACGGCAAGGAGGTTGCCGCGCCTGGTAAGCCAGTTACCGGGAAGAAGTCAAAGAATGGACCTAAGCCTGAGACTGAGTGCTTTTATTGCAAGGGGAAGGGTCACTGGAAGCGGAACTGCCCCAAATACTTAGTAGATAAGAAGGCCGGCAAAACCAAAGGTATATTTGATATACATGTAATTGATGTGTACCTTACCAGTACTCGTAGTAACTCCTGGGTATTTGATACCGGTGCCGTTGCTCATATTTGTAACTCACAGCAGGAGCTGCGGAATAAACGGAGACTGGCGAAGGACGAGGTGACGATGCGCGTCGGGAATGGTTCCAGAGTCGATGTGATCGCCGTCGGCACGCTGCCTCTACATTTACCTACGGGATTAGTTTTGAACCTTAATAATTGTTATTTAGTGCCAAGTTTGAGCATGAACATTGTATCTGGATCTCGTTTAATACGGGATGGCTACTCATTTAAGTCTGAGAATAATGGTTGTTCGATTTATATGAGAGATATGTTTTATGGTCATGCTCCGATGGTCAATGGTTTATTCTTAATGAATCTCGAGCGTAATATTACACATGTTCATAGTGTAGATGCCAAAAGATGTAAAGTTGATAACGATAGTCCCACATACTTGTGGCACTGCCGCCTTGGTCACATTGGTGTCAAGCGCATGAAGAAGCTCCATGCCGATGGACTTTTAGAGTCTCTTGATTATGAATCGTTTGACACATGCGAACCATGCCTCATGGGCAAGATGACCAAGACTCCGTTCTCCGGAACAATGGAGCGAGCAACCAACTTATTGGAAATCATACATACCGATGTGTGCGGTCCAATGAGCGTTGAGGCTCGCGGAGGATATCGTTATGTTCTCACTCTCACTGATGACTTAAGTAGATATGGGTATGTCTACTTAATGAAACACAAGT
>NW_021196422.1:0-1216 GCF_002162155.2 Triticum dicoccoides
AGTGATACTTCTTGCCATCATTAGTCATTCCTCGGTCTTCGTGTTGATGCAACCGGAATACCGACAAATGAATTGTGATGTGTGAAATCAATACGCCTAGCAACCTCGTTGCTGGGTAGTTAAAGGACAATAATTTCATTCTTAGTGTGTTGGTTATTGAATCATCATTCTAAGATTGATCGTGCTACCTAGTCCATTCTCCTGGTTCACTCCTCGATCGATGAGTTAGGATTATTTCAAATCCTTGCTCTATTGATCATATCGTCTTGCCCTGAAAAGCAAGATTGTTCTCGAGCTTAGTAACATACCGGTGGTTCGTGATTTCCGAAGATCTTCTCGGAAGTATTACCAGGTTGTCACCTGACCGCTATGTTGAGCTCGTGATCAAGTTGGTTTCTTGTGAACCACCTTCTCTCCAAGAATCGGTGTTAGATATCCCTGAGCTAGTTGGTTAAGCTAAACGACAACTTGGAGAGTTGGAAGATAAAAGCTTGCCTAACTTAGTTCGTTCCAAAGGGATATTCTTGTGTAGTGTGTGTTGAAGAAAGATGATATCTTCATCGATTGGTCCCTGTGAGCAGTTGCTGGACCTATTGTCTTATCAATCCTTTGATTTGAGTGTGGGCTATCGTCAAATCAAGTCAGAACCAATGATGTTCGTAATGTTGTCTTACTCGTGGTTGATCCCTCGAGCATACACCATTATATCTTTTGGGTCTGACCAATGTTATCACCGTGTTCACACGATGGTGGAAGTCCAGTGATATGGAAATTCCGATGAGTTGTTGTTGAGTCCATTGACAACATCCTTATCTCCTCCATGATGTTGCTGAACATTAAGTTAGTGTTGGAAACTTTTGAAAGCATTTTCTTCATGCTAGCTCATGAAGTACTTGTTTGATGAAAGGAGTGACTTCCTTTGATTCACGTGCATTTTGATGTAAGTTGCCGTCGTGAATTCGAGAAAGTTTGTTTTTGCCCCTTTGGAATCATCCCAAGTCGGTCATGCACGTGCGAAGAATTCTGTGGTCTGTTAGACTGATCATCTTCATTCCATATGTATATCCTAGCACACCAAGCCACTGATTGATTTGTTCAAGGAGAAGAAGTTCCTTCTTAAGAGTATACCTTATGCAAGGATTTTGATATCCTCGTTGATGGTTCCCCACCTGAACTCGGTAGTGTTTTACTATAAGACTACCACGTGGTCATGCTT
>NW_021196423.1:0-686 GCF_002162155.2 Triticum dicoccoides
TATGAAACCCTGATACTTCGAAGGAGATTGTCTGTTTTGTACACGAAGTGCATCAGTTTTTGCCGTAAGCCTCTCTACTTTCTTGCACATGCTATGTGGGTGAAATTATGATACCATGCCAAAATGGATCCTTTTCAGAGTTCATTTCAAATGCTTTTCAATTTTATGGTCTTATAGCTCAAAATAATCAGTAAATGCATGAAAAATAACAAATGAAGTCAAAATGGGTTGTAAATTGATGATGTGGCTTTGAATAGTGCATTTTGAACAAAATAAAAACAAGGGGGTTCAAATAAGTTCAAAAGAAATGAAATCCCGTTGTAACAGACGAGTTTCCGTATGAAACCCTGATACTTCGAAGGAGATTGTCTGTTTTGTACACGAAGTGCATCCAGTTTTTGCCGTAAGCCTCTCTACTTTCTTGCACATGCTATGTGGGTGAAATGATGATACCATGCCAACTTGGAACCTTTTCAGAGTTCATTTCAAATGCTTTTCAATTTCATGGTCTTATAGCTCAAAATTATCAGTAAATGCATGAAAAATAACAAATGAAGTCAGAAAGGGTTGTAAATTGATGATGTGGCTTTAAATGGTGCATTTTGAACACGGAAAACACAAGGGGGGTCAAATAGGTGCAAAAGAAATGAAATCCCTATGTAACAGACGAATTTCCGTATGAAACC
>NW_021196424.1:0-1165 GCF_002162155.2 Triticum dicoccoides
AGTGATAATGTTAATGATAATGTTCATGTTGATGCTCAACCTAGCAAAAACAATGATGTAGAGATTGAACCTGTTGTTGATCTTGATAACCCACAATCAAAGAATCAACGTTATGATAAGAGAGATTTTGTTGCTAGGAAGCACGGTAAAGAAAGAGAACCATGGGTTCAGAAACCCATGCCCTTTCCTCCTAAATCATCCAAGTCAAAGGATGATGAGGACTTTGAGCGCTTTGCTGAAATGATTAGACCTATTTTCTTACGTATGCGCTTAATTGATATGCTCAAAGTAAATCCTTATGCTAAGTATATGAAGGATATCATTACAAACAAAAGAAAGATACCGAACGCTGAAATTTCCACCATGCTTTCTAATTACACTTTTAAGGGTGGAATACCAAAGAAACTTGGAGATCCGGGTGTACCAACTATACCATGCTCCATTAAAAGAAATTATGTTAGAACTGCTTTATGTGATCTTGGAGCCGGTGTTAGCGTTATGCCTCTTCTTTATATCGTAGACTTGAATTGAATAAGTTGACACCTACTAAAATATCTTTGCAAATGGATGTAAATCAACTGCTATACATGTCGGTATTTGTGAGGATGTGCCTGTTGTGGTTGCAAATGTCACTATCTTAACGGACTTTATTATTCTTGATATTCCCAAGGATGATACTATGTCTATTATCCTTGGTAGACCTTTTCTTAATACTGCAGGGGCTGTTATTGATTGCAACAAAGGCAATGTCACTTTTCATGTTAATGGTAATGAGCATACGGTACACTTTCCGAGGAAACAATCTCAAGTTCATAGCATCAATTCTATTGAAAAAGTTCCAACTATTATTTTTGGAGGTTTTGAATTTCCTCTTCCTACTGTCAAGAAAAAGTATGATATTCTTATTGTTGGGGATTTTCATATCCCCGTTGAGGTAACTTAGTGTTATTCGAAATTTCTCCAGTTCCGTGTTATTCAGAATGAGTTTGTTAAAAACACTTGATCAACCTTGTTAGTGGGTTCATTTTGATGATCACGAGATGGATGAAACTAGAAGGCACAACCTTCTGCACCTACTTTTTACTTTCTGTTATTTAGATTAAATAAAGCAAAAATAGTATTATCTGTCTGTTTTCTGAATTATCCGTGCAATAAAAAATAGTCT
>NW_021196424.1:3350-4596 GCF_002162155.2 Triticum dicoccoides
AAAAAACCAAAAAAATTAGTTAGTTTAATTTCCATGCTTGTCGTAGGAATTAAAATGAAAACCCAAAAATATTTCTAGTTCTTCTTCTTTCTTGTTGGGAGCTTTCCCGTGTAAATAGTTTTATTTTCTTTTCTTTCCTTTGGAAGTCGAGAAGACCATATTAAAAATGCTTAGTGGCTCTCATATAAATGATTGTTTATTTAATTTAGAGCCCATATTACTTGTCTTCTCTCTTGAGTTGAATGCTTGCAGATTCCAGCTTAGTCCAATGCATGTGCACTTTTATTATTATACACATCGTTCGGTCGTGCAAGTGAAAGGCAATAATAACGATATATGATGGACTTATTGGGATGAGAAAAGCTGGTATGAACTCAACCTCTCTTGTTTTTGTAAATATGATGAGTTCATCGTTTCTGAGTCAGCTATTATGAAGTAAGCATATTTGCAATGACATTTAGAGATTATAGTTGTTTGTGCCATGCTTGATTAGCTATGAGTTATAATGGTCTACCTTGCATGCCAACATGCTATTAGAATGATTATGATGTGGTATGATGGGATGGTATCCTCCTTTAAATGAATTGAGTGACTCGACTTGGCACATGTTCACGCATGTAGTTGAAACAAATCAACATAGCCTTCATGATATTTATGTTCATGGTGGATTATATCCTACACATGCTTGTATTCGGTGTGAATTAATTTTAATGCATGTTTATGACTGTTGTCGCTCTCTCAGTTCGTCGCTTCCCAGTCTTTTGCTAGCCTTCACCTGTACTAAGCGAGAATACTGCTTGTGCATCCAAATTCCTTAAACCCCAAAGTTGTTCCATATGAGTCCACCATACCTTCCTATATGCGGTATCTACCTGCCGTTTCAAGTAAATTTGTATGTGCCAAACTCCAAACCTTCAAATGAAATTCTGTTTTGTATGCTCGAGCAGCTCATGTTACAACTAGGGTTGCCTATATCTTCCATGCTAGGTGGGTTATTCTCACGAGGAGTGGACTTCGCTCCTCATTCACGAGAAAGGGCCGGTAACCGGGATGCCCAGTCCCATGATCCAAAAAGATCAAAGCAAATCAAAATAATTAAACAAAACTCCCCCAGGGCTGTTGTTAGTTGGAGGCACTCGTTGTTTCGAGCAAGCCATGGATTGATGCTTGTTGGTGGTTGGGGGAGTATAAACCTTTACCATTCTGTTTCGGAACTACCTATAATGCATGTAGTATGGAAGATACA
>NW_021196425.1:0-2058 GCF_002162155.2 Triticum dicoccoides
CTGGTTTTCTCCGAAAACTCCCGGAACCTTTCCGGTGTCCGAATATAGTCGTCCAATATATCAATCTTTATGTCTCGACTATTCCGAGACTCCTCGTCATGTCCGTGATCACATCCGGGACTCCGAACAAACTTCGGTACATCAAAACTTATAAACTCATAATAAAACTGTCATCGAAACGTTAAGCGTGTGGACCCTACGGGTTCGAGAACTATGTAGACATGACCTAAAACCATTTTTGGTCAATAACCAATAGCGGGACCTGGATGCCCATATTGGTTCCTACATATTCTACGAAGATCTTTATCGGTCAAACCGCATAACAACATACTTTGTTCCTTTTGTCATCGGTATGTTACTTGCCCGAGATTTGATCGTCGGTATCCAATACCTAGTTCAATCTCGTTATCGGCAAGTCTCTTTACTCGTTCCGTAATACGTCATATCATAACTAACTCATTAGTTACATGCTTGCAAGGCTTAGGTGGTGAGTATTACCGAGAGGGCCCAGAGATACCTCTCCGACGATCGGAGTGACAAATCCTAATCTCGAATTATGCCAACTCAACATATACCTTCGGAAACACCTGTAGAGCACCTTTATAATCACCCAGTTACGTTGTGACGTTTGGTAGCACACAAAGTGTTCTTTCGGTAAACGGGAGTTGCACAATCTCATAGTTGTAGGAACTTTGTATAAGTCATGAAGAAAGCAATAGCAGTATACTAAACGATCAAAGTGCTAGGCTAACGGAATGGGTCATGTCAATCACATCATTCTCCTAATGATGTGATCCCATTAATCAAATGACAACACATGTCTATGGTCAGGAAACATAACCATCTTTGATTAATGAGCTAGTCAAGTAGAGGCATACTAGTGACTATGTGTTTGTCTATGTATTCACACATGTATCATGTTTCCGGTTAATACAATTCTAGCATCAATAATAAACATTTATCATGATATGAGGAAATAAATAATAACTTTATTATTGCCTCTAGGGCATATTTCCTTCAGTCTCCCACTTGCACTAGAGTCAATAATCTGGATTACATAGTAATGATTCTTACACCCATGGAGTCTTGGTGCTGATCATGTTTTGCTCGTGAGAGAGGCTTAGTCAACGGGTCTGCAACATTCAGATCCGTATGTATCTTGCAAATCTCTATGTGTCCCACTTGGACTTGGTCCTGAATGGAATTAAAGCGTCTCTTGATGTGCTTGGTCCTCTTGTGAAATCTGGATTCCTTTGCCAAGGCAATTGCATCAGTATTGTCACAGAAGATCTTCATTGGTCCCGATGCACTAGGTATGACACCTAGATCGGAAATGAACTCCTTCATCCAGACTCCTTCATTTGTTGCTTCAGAAGCAGCTATGTACTCCGCTTCACATGTAGATCCCGCCACGACGCTTTGTTTAGAACTGCACCAACTTATAGCTCCACCGTTTAATAAAAACACGTATCCGGTTTGCGATTTAGAATCGTCCGGATCAGTGTCAAATCTTGCATCGACGTAATCATTTACGACTAGCTCTTTGTCACCTCCATATACGAGAAACATATCCTTAGTCCTTTTCAGGTATTTTAGGATGTTCTTGACCGCTGTCCAGTGATCCACTCCTGGATTACTTTGGTACCTTCCTGCTAAGCTTATTGCTAAGCATACGTCAGGTCTGGTACACAGCATTGCATACATGATAGAGCCTATGGCTGAAGCATAGGGAACATTTTTCATTTTCTCTCTATCTTCTGCTGTGGTCGGGCATTGAGTTCGACTCAACTTCACACCTTGTAGCACAGGCAAGAATCCTTTCTTTGCCTGATCCATTTTGAACTTTTTCAAAATTTTGTCAAGGTATGTGCTTTGTGAAACTCCTATTAAGCGTCTTGATCTATCTCTATAGATCTTGATGCCTAATATGTAAGCAGCTTCACTGAGGTCTTTCATCGAAAAACTTTTATTCAAGTATCCCTTTATGCTATCCAGAAATTCTGTATCATTTCCAATTAATAATATGTCATCAACATATAAAACTAGAAATGCTACAGA
>NW_021196426.1:0-954 GCF_002162155.2 Triticum dicoccoides
TCTTCACGAACACGGATCTGGTGGTAACCCAACCTCAAGTCGAGTTTAGAGAATATCGATGAACCAGCCAGTTGATCATACAGATCATTGATCCGAGGAAGGGGATATTTGTTTTGAATTGTAGCTTGGTTGATAGGACGATAGTCTTGGACCAAACGGTTCGTACCGTCCTTCTTCTTGACGAAGAGAGAAGGTGCTCCCCAAGCAGAGGAACTTGGACGAATGAAACCCTTGTGAAGAGATTTGTCGATTTCCTCCTTAAGCTCAAGGAGTTCATGAGGTGGCATCTTGTAGGGTCGTTTTGCAATAGGAACGGTGCCTGGTTTCAAGTCGATGACGAACTCGACAGCCCGGGCAGGGGGTATTCCTGGAAGTTCTTCTGGAAATACGTCTTGGAAGTTGCGAACGACTGGAATCTTTTCAATTCCCTCAGGAGGTGCCGCGTTCAACGCATTCAAAGCATAAAGTCGTGCTTCAGCGTTTCGAACCAGACGAGCATTGTAGCTTACTATCTCATCTGAAGGGTGTAGAAGATGGACGGTTTTAGAGGCACAAACGATAGAAGCCGTATGTGCTTTCAACCAATCCATTCCCAGAATTAGGTCAATATTGGAAGACTTCAGAATAATGGGGGATGCAAAGAATTCCAACCCTTC
Source organism: Triticum dicoccoides (assembly GCF_002162155.2). Classification (NCBI taxonomy): domain Eukaryota; kingdom Viridiplantae; phylum Streptophyta; class Magnoliopsida; order Poales; family Poaceae; genus Triticum; species Triticum dicoccoides. The sequence continues at coordinate 657 of NW_021196426.1, forward strand.
GATTTCAACTGAAACGTTGTGGCTAATCATGGAGGTTTGGCATTGGCCCGCAGGGGTTTTTACCACTAGTGGAGTGTGCATCTCTTCGTATTTAATGCCATGCATGAATGCAAAATCTTCTGATACGAAAGAATGCGATGCTCCTGTATCGAATAAAACAGCAGCTGGTACTGAATTAACGAGAAGAGTACCCATCACAGTGGCAGGCTGGTCTTGAGCTTCATTCAGATCAACATGATTAGCATGCCCACGACCATAAGGTCTGGCATTGTTGTTATAGGGCTGATTGTTACGGCCA
>NW_021196427.1:0-1021 GCF_002162155.2 Triticum dicoccoides
CGGACCGGAGGCGGAGGCGGCCGGAGAGGAGGCGGACGGGGTCGGGGCGGGGCGGAGGCGGACGCGATGGGTGGCGCAACGGTAGGCGGCGGCCCAGGCGGGGTGGAATCGGTGATGGGTGCCTGGATATACGGCAGGCCAGCGTCGGGGAGCTGCGGCGGGGTGGCGGCCGTGACTGAAGCTGTGGTGGGGCGCTGTAACACCCCGGATGTAACTTTCCCAATTTGTACTCCAACTCTTGCCGTTTCCGGCGTTAAGTTATTTTTATTTTCTCGGGTTCGGGTTTTTGTCTCCGTGTGTTGTTATCTTTGTCATGCATCTCATATCATGTCATCATGTGCATTGCATTTGCATACGTGTTCGTTTCATGCATTCGAGCATTTTCCCCGTTGTCCGTTTTGCATCCGGCGCTTCGTTCTCTTCCGGTGGTCTTTTCTAGCTTTCTTTCGTGTGTGGGGATTTAACATTTCCGGATTGGACCAAGACTTTCCTAGCGGCCTTGGTTTACTACCGATAGACCGCCTGTCAAGTTTCGTATCATTTCGACTTCGTTTGATACTCCAACGGTTAACCGAGGGACCGAAAAGGCCTCGTGTGTGTTGCAGCCCAACACCCCTCCAATTTGGCCCAAAACCCACCTAAACCCTCTCCATCATCTAGCGCATTCGATCACGATCGCGTGGCCGAAAACCGCACCTCATTTGGACTCTCCTAGCTCCCTCTATGCCTATATAAAGGCCTCTCCCCGAAAATCCGGACCCCCCTCGTTCTAAACCCTAAAAAAATCTACCGCGCCGCGCCGGACACGTCTGTGCCGGCCGGACAAGCCGCCGCCGCCGCCCGAGGCGAACCAAGGCATGCCACGTCGCGGCTCCTGCCCGCGCCGCCGCCGAGGCCCGCCGGCCCGAAGCCGGCCCCCTCCCCGCACCAACCGGGCCGCGCCCCGCGCCCGCTAGCGCCGCCGCCTCCTTCGGCGCCGGCGCCCGACGCCGCCGCATCCTCAGCCGCTCCACCGCGCGCC
>NW_021196428.1:0-620 GCF_002162155.2 Triticum dicoccoides
AATTCAACTAGTTCAACTAAACATTTACTAAAAATAAACTAGTTCTATTATAATTCAACTAGTTCAACTAAACATTTACTAAAAATAAACTAGTTATATTAATTTAATTAGTTCAACTAAGCATTTACTAAAAATAAACTAGTTCTATTAATTCAACTAGTTCAACTAAACATTTACTAAAAATAAACTAGTTATATTAATTCAATTAGTTCAACTAAGCATTTACTAAAAATAAACTAGTTCTATTAATTCAACTAATTCAACTAAACATTTACTAAAAATAAACTAGTTATATTAATTCAATTAGTTCAACTAAGCATTTACTAAAAATAAACTAGTTCTATTAATTCATGTAAACAAGAAAATAAGTAAAAAAATATGTGTGTGTGTATGTGTATGCCTGTGTGTGTAGTGTGTGTGTGTATGTGTGTATGCGTGTGTGCGTGTATGTGTGTGTGTAGTGTGTGTGTGTGTGTATGCGTGTGTGCGTGTATGTGTCTGTGTGTAGTGTGTGTGTATGTGTGTATGCGTGTGTGTATGGAACGGGCGCGTACGGGCGGCGGGGGCGGGGACGACGGGCGGCGAGGGCGGCGGCCAGGGACGGCGACGAGACGGGCGGC
>NW_021196429.1:0-1410 GCF_002162155.2 Triticum dicoccoides
TAAATCTTCTCAAATGTGTCCAAGAAAATGTTCCTGTTATCCTCTGGAAATATTGGCAAGAGGTAAAATCCAAACAAATATTTTTGGTGTCTCAGAAACATTTAATTTGGGCATTTGAATTAAATCAATAATTATTTGAATTGGACTTATATCCACTATTAAATAAATATAGGTCCAATAATTCTGAAATATTTGGTGGAGCATTGTTTTAATTCTTTTAGCTCCTAAAAATATTGTCAGAAGCAAAATAAATTGAATTGGTTTCAAAACCAAATTCAAAACAAACCTGCAAAATAGAAAAACAGAATTAAAAAAAGAAAGAGAGAGGGAGAGAGTTTTACCTGGCCACTTACCCGTGCAGCCCAACAGGACCGGCCCAGCGCGGCCCAGCCCACCTCCTTTCCCCCCCTTGTCCTCTTCTTCCTCTGCCAGTAGGCAGAGGCGAGGCGTGGCGCGCGCCCGAAGAGCGCCGGCCACCTCCTGCTTCACCGTGGCAGCCTCCCCGACTCCCTCGCGACGCCACGGAGACGCCTCGACCCCCTCGACCGCCTCTCTCTTCCCCTGGACCCCGTTCCCTCCTCTGCTTCCCTCCCGCGCACACCACCGAGCGGAGCTCGCCGTCATCGTCGCCGTACCCATGGCCACCGGCCACCCCTAGCCTCGCCGACGCCCTAGGAAGCTCCGCCGGTCCTCCCTCTACCTCCCCACCGATCCACAGCCCTCCGGAAGCCCTGCATCGCCGCCATCGCCGTCGTCTTCTACCTCGGACCCGCCGGCCATCTTCGTCAAATTCGCCGGCTCCGGACCGTCCCCGACCTCGCCGAGCGTTCCCTCGTCATCCCCGTGAGTCCCTGCTACGTTTCCTCTCTCTCCCCGTTGGTTTTCCCGTGCAGTAGCCATGCTAGCCACCGTACCGAGCGCCGCCGTCCGCCATGGACGCCGGGCATGGCACTGACGTGCTGTTGCGGCCAGTCCGACGAGCCTAGCATGCTCCTAGCTGCCCCAGGAGTCCGCATAGCCCCTCAGCCAGCCCCCTAGCGCTCCGTAACCTCGCTCCGCCCAAACCCGAGCTCCGGCAGCCGCCGCGGCCCCCACTCCGGCGAGCTCCGGCCACCCCGCGCCTCCCGCATGCCTCCTTTGGATGCGCGCAAGCAAGGGCAACCCTCTGGTGCCCTTGGCTTGGCCCAAAACTGCTCGCAGCGCCACTCCGGCGAGCTCCCGCCGCAGTTTTGGTCGTCGCCGGCCGAACTCCGGCGACTGCCGACGTGGCACGCCTAATTAGCACTAATGACGCCTAAACACCCCCCCACAGCCACTGACAGTGGGCCCCGTAGTGGGTCAAAGCCCGGGTCAACGCGGGATTAGCCCCTGTGTCACTGACGTGTGGACCCCACACGTCAGGTTTGACCC
>NW_021196430.1:0-1622 GCF_002162155.2 Triticum dicoccoides
GTTTTACCTTGGGTTTCTTCACTAGAGCAGCAGCTGATTTGCCGTTTCATGAAGTATCCCTTCTTGCCCTTGCCCTTCTTGAAACTAGTGGTTTCACCAACCATCAACAATTGATGCTCCTTCTTGATTTCTACTTTCGCGGTGTCAAACATCGCGAATACCTCAAGGATCATCATATCTATCCCTGATATGTTATAGTTCATCACGAAGCTCTAACAGCTTGGTGGCAATGACTTTGGAGAACCATCACTGTCTTATCTGGAAGATCAACTCCCACTCGATTCAAATGATTGTTGTATTCAGACAATCTGAGCACAAGCTCAACAATTGAGCTTTTCTCCTTAGTTTGCAGGTTAAGAAAGTCATCGGAGGTCTTATACCTCTTGACATGGGCACGAGCCTGAAATCCCAATTTCAGCCCTCAAAACATCTCATATGTTTCGCGACGTTTCAAAAAATGTCTTTGGTGCCTCAACTCTAAACCGTTTAACTGAACTATCACGTAGTTATCAAAACGTGTATGTCAGATGTTCGCAACAACCACAGACAACGTTCGAGGTTCAGCACACTGAGCGGTGCATTAAGGACATAAGCCTTCTATGAAGCAATGAGGACAATCCTCAGTTTACGGACCTAGTCCACATAATTGCTACTATCAACTTTCAACTAATTTTTCTCTAGGAACATATCTAAACAGTAGAACTATAGCGTGAGCTACGACATAATTTGCAAAATCCTTTTGACTATGTTCAGGATAATTAAGTTCATCTTATGAACTCCCACTCAGATAGACATCCCTCTAGTCATCTAAGTGATTACATGATCCGAGTCAAACTAGGTCGTGTCCGATCATCACGTGAGACGGACTAGTCATCATCGGTGAACATCTTCATGTTGATCGTATCTTCTATACGACTCATGCTCGACCTTTCGGTCTCCGTGTTCCGAGGCCATGTCTGTACATGCTAGGCTCGTCAAGTTAACCCTAAGTGTTTCGCGTGTGTAAATCTGTCTTACACCCGTTGTATGTGAACGTTAGAATCTAACACCCGATCATCACGTGGTGCTTTGAAACACGAACTGTCGCAACGGTGCACAGTTAGGGGAGAACACTTCTTGAAATTGTTGTAAGGGATCATCTTATTTACTACCGTTGTTCTAAGCAAATAAGATGTATAAACATGATAAACATCACATGCAATCAAATAGTGACATGATATGGCCATCATCACTTTGCTCCTTTTGATCTCCATCTTCAGGGCTCCATGATCATCATCGTCACCGGCATGACACCATGATCTCCATCATCATGATCTCCATCATCGTGTCTTCATGAAGTTGCCTCGCCAACTATTACTTCTACTACTATGGCTAACGGTTAGCAATAAAGTAAAGTAATTACATGACGTTTAAGTTGACACGCAGGTCACAAATAAATAAAGACAACTCCTATGGCTCCTGCCGGTTGTCATACTCATCGACATGCAAGTCGTGATTCCTATTACAAGAACATGATCAATCTCATACATCACATATATCATTCATCACATCCTTTGGCCATATCACATCACATAGCATACCCTGCAAAAACAAGTTAGACGTCCTCTAATTGTTGTTTGCAT
>NW_021196431.1:0-1353 GCF_002162155.2 Triticum dicoccoides
GGGGAGTAAATTGCAGAAAACCACCACTTTGAAGGCAAGCTTTGCAAAAACCACAACAATACATTTTTTTTGCAAAAAACACCGTGTCTACCGTAATCTTTTTGCAAATAACACCGATCGGCGGATTTGCCTCTATTGAGTATGTTTATGACAGATGGGGTCCACTAATCAGGCTGATGTGGCGGATGATTCCACCCGGGCGTCATCGTTCTATCTTAGGGTGCAGAGCTCGGGGTGATGGAGGCTTGATTTGTAAGTGCTCCCTTAATTCAGCTAGGGTTTCTTTCTGATGCTTTCTGAATCGGACCGGCAAGGATGGATCGGAGTATCTATATAGTCGCATCTAAAAATATAGGGTAGCAGCCGCCATTAACACCCGCTTGAGGGGCAGCACCTCCCTCCATCGTCCTGCTGTTGCTCAAGACTCTCGTCCCGAGCAGCAAATCAAATTCATGGGAGGAGATTCGGGGAGTAAATTGCAGAAAACCACCACTTTGAAGGCAAGCTTTGCAAAAACCACAACAATACATTTTTTCTGCAAAAAACACCGTGTCTACCGTAATCTTTTTGCAAATAACACCGATCGGCGGATTTGCCTCTATTGAGTATGTTTATGACAGATGGGGTCCACTAATCAGGCTGATGTGGCGGATGATTCCACCCGGGCGTCATCGTTCTATCTTAGGGTGCAGAGCTCGGGGTGATGGAGGCTTGATTTGTAAGTGCTCCCTTAATTCAGCTAGGGTTTCTTTCTGATGCTTTCTGAATCGGACCGGCAAGGATGGATCGGAGTATCTATATAGTCGCATCTAAAAATATAGGGTAGCAGCCGCCATTAACACCCGCTTGAGGGGCAGCACCTCCCTCCATCGTCCTGCTGTTGCTCACGACTCTCGTCCCGAGCAGCAAATCAAATTCATGGGAGGAGATTCGGGGAGTAAATTGCAGAAAACCACCACTTTGAAGGCAAGCTTTGCAAAAACCACAACAATACATTTTTTTTGCAAAAAACACCGTGTCTACCGTAATCTTTTTGCAAATAACACCGATCGGCGGATTTGCCTCTATTGAGTATGTTTATGACAGATGGGGTCCACTAATCAGGCTGATGTGGCGGATGATTCCACCCGGGCGTCATCGTTCTATCTTAGGGTGCAGAGCTCGGGGTGATGGAGGCTTGATTTGTAAGTGCTCCCTTAATTCAGCTAGGGTTTCTTTCTGATGCTTTCTGAATCGGACCGGCAAGGATGGATCGGAGTATCTATATAGTCGCATCTAAAAATATAGGGTAGCAGCCGCCATTAACACCCGCTTGAGGGGCAGCACCTCCCTCCATCGTCCTGCTGTTGCTCA
>NW_021196432.1:0-782 GCF_002162155.2 Triticum dicoccoides
CCTCTTCGGACATGCCACAACACCACCCCGCATGTATGAGGTCCCGCTACGACGCTCCGGTGGCATTGCTACCCCCCAGGGCCCCCGTCCCGCCTAACCCTGGAGCGGTTGACCACGAGATCTAGCCTTCTGACTTCCCACGGACGGGCTTTGACCAGTGGACCTCTCCACCCGGTTGTGTTAGGTCGGCCCAGAGGGACACCCGGGAGCAACATCCGGGCAAAAACCACAGTTACATCCACTCTGTGTAGACCCGACGCGTCCGTTTCCCCCCTCCAGGTGCCGGCGGCGGCGCCGTCCATGAGGGGGGGCACACCGCGGATGTGAGGGGGGTCACTCTCTGGAGATGGGTGTCGGGCGTTTGCAACTGCCACAAAACTTCTGTCGGCATAACTGTTTTTGATTTTAATAAAATATAAGGATCTATATTTAAAAGAACATGACCGCACATTATTAACGTGCTCGAAAAAATACAAACTATATATATATATTCATAATATATGAAAAAAATACAAACTACATATATATTCATATGTATGTTTATATTTAACATGCTACATGTTAGTTGATATAATAATACACAAAAAAGCATTAAAAAATATGTACGGAAAAAAATCTAACTATGCCGACGGCCTAGCCGTCGGCATAGATCCGACCAGCGTGCCGCGGATCACTGACGTGGCAGATATGCCGACGGCAGCCGTCGGCATAGCCTCTGCATGGTGCGGCCTGGATCAATGACGTGGCCTGCGGACCTATGCCGACGGCCCCCCGTCTAGGCC
>NW_021196433.1:0-972 GCF_002162155.2 Triticum dicoccoides
TCTTCTTGTCATGTTAGTTGGAGTTCTTAGAGAAAGACTTCGAGACAATGATGGTGATCGAATCAACGCTCTTATGAAGTGCACCCTGGATCGTGAAGATTATACTAGTTGCGTTTCCCCTTCACCTTACCCTACGCTTGAATCTCGGGACGAGATTTTTGTTTAGTGGGGGTGAGTTGTCACATCCCTGGTCCTGTTATGCACTAGGCTAGACCTCATGTGAGCATCATGTTTTAATTCAAATGAAATTTGAATTGAGGAATTTTCAAAGCCTCAGAAACCTTCTAAAAATGATCAACATTAAAATCTCCTCAAAGAAGTCCAAGGAAATGTTCCTCTTAGTCTCTGAAAATATTGCAAAGAGGTAAAACTCAAAACAATATTTTTGGTATCTCAGAGTTAATTATTTTGGGCCTTTGAATTAAATAAATAGCTATTTGCATTGGATATATATTTGATATATAAATAATATATGTCCAATAATTACCGGAACATTTTATGTGGTTTGGTATATTTTAGTTCTAGCCACATAACTATTTTCAGGATTTTATAAAATGGTTTAGTATATTACTAAACTAAAACAACACAGAACAAAATAGATAAATAAAAACAAAAATAAAAAGAGCAGAGGACTATCTGGCGCTCACCTCAGCCCACCTGGCCCAGCTCCTCCAGCCGGCCCAGCCCACCGCCGCTTCTCCCCCTGTCGTCTTCCTCCCCCTCGCCCCGAAGCTGCTCGGTGGCGCGCGCGGCCACGCGCCCCGGCCACCTCCTCCCTGCCTGGCTGCCTCCTCCTCTCCTGGACGTCTCCCGCTGCTCCACGCCACCCCCTGGAACCCCCTCGCACTCTCTCTCGACCCCTTCCCCCTCCTCTGCTCTCTCTCTCGCGCAGCCCGAGCGGAGCTCATCGCCACCGCTCGCCGTTGCCGCACCCAGAGCCTCCCCCTCGACCCTCGGCGTGCCCAGTAGCTC
>NW_021196434.1:0-1280 GCF_002162155.2 Triticum dicoccoides
GGACCGGTGGTGGCGGCGGCGCGTCGTCGTCACCGCTGTCGTCAAGGACGACGACGCCTCCTCGTCCCGGCTGCGGCGCCGGGCTTCGAAGTGCTCAAAAGCGGCGATCTGGCGCTGCAGCTCCGCCTGCGCCCAGTCGTCGCGCGCCCACTTCAGGGCCGCCTCGTCGTCGAGCTCCTCCTCCTTGACGCCGCCGGCGGGCTCCTTCTTGACGGCGGCGAGCCCCGGCTCCGTCTTTGGTTTGACGAAGCGCGGAGGTGCCGAGGAGGGGGGCGCCGGCCGCCCTCATTGATGATGATGCCGGCGTTGCGGGTGCGCCCGCCGAGCGGCCTCTCCGCGGCGGGCTCAGGCTTAACGCCGAAGAGCGCCGACGAGGAGGAGTGGGAGGAGGAGGAAGAGGAGGATGATCTGAACCTCCTCGGCACCCACAGCCCGGCGCTCCTGCAGGGGGCGAGACGGGCGCCGCGGCAGGGTATGCCAGCGGCGGGTTGTTGCCGCCCTCGAGGTGCTCCAGCACCCCGTGCAGTGTGCGACCAGGGATGCCACACCAGAGGCGGCGGCCGTCGCTGTTCTTGACGCCCCCCATCACCGGCGCCCCATTCATGGACGCCAGCCGCTGTGCCTGCCGCTGCTGGAAGTACTCCGTCCACGCCACGTGGTTGTCGGCGGCGTACTGGGGGAGGGCGCGCTGCCCCTCGGTCAGAGCCGACCGCACGCGGTCGACCTCGGCGGCGAAGAAGTCGGGGCGCGCGTCGACATCGGGCACCGGGGGAATGGGGACGCCGCCGTTACTGAGCCTCCATCCCGTTGGCCCGGCGCGCATGTCCGACGGTGCTGAGATGTTGGCCTCGAACAGGAGCCACGCCTCCGACGACTGGAGCCAGCGGCGGCCGAAGCCGTTGGCCGTCGCGGCGTCGCCGGGGAAGCACTCAGCCATTGTTGGATAGGGAAGGAGGGAAGGGGAGAGCTCGGCGGCGCGGACGGGAGAGGAAGAGCTCGGCGGTGTACTGGGGGAGAGCAGAGCTCGGCGGCGGCTGGTTTGTGCTCGGGATGGTGTGGCCAGCGGTGTGTCTTTATAACCCGCGCCGTGTGTACACATGGCGGGAGGGAAGACGTCGCCGCGTCGCCCGTGAGGAATCAATGGAAGGCGGACCGACGGCATCCTTGCCATTGATTCCCCGCGGGAAACAAAGGCGCGCCGGGGAAGGCAAGGCGTCGTCTCGCTGACGCGGCTGACCTGCGGCTCTTTCGCGCCAAAACCGTTCACCCCGGTGTCCCCG
>NW_021196435.1:0-1853 GCF_002162155.2 Triticum dicoccoides
AGCAAAATAGGAGAGTATGCAATATCATCAAATTGGTCAGATGCAACGGAGGATGAATGCAAAGGCAATGGTTCAGCAGTGGACATAGGAAGCTTCGCAAAAGGAAAGACTTGCTCATCAAACACAACATCCCGAGATATGTAGACACGATTTGTGGGAACATGAAGACATTTGTAACCTTTATGAAGAGAGCTATAACCAAGAAAAACACACTTCTTGGAACGAAACTCAAGCTTGCGTTTGTTATAAGGACGGAGATGTGGCCAACAAGCACACCCAAAAACCTTAAGGAAGGTATAATCAGGTTGTTCATTAAGGAGAACTTCGAGTGGAGTCTTCATATTCAAAACACGAGTGGGAGTGCGGTTTATGAGAAAACATGCAGTGGTAAGGGCATCACTCCAGAACCGAAACGGAACCGATGCATGGGCCAAAAGAGTAAGACCAGTTTCAACAATGTGACGATGCTTACGTTCCACAGAACCGTTCTGTTGATGTGTATGTGGACATGCTAAACGGTGAGCGATCCCAAGCGACTGAAAGAAGGAGTTGAGGTTGCGATACTCACCCCCCAGTCCGACTGGACATGAACAATTTTGTGCTTGAGAAGGCGTTCAACATGTTTTTGGAACTGAACAACAATGTCAAACACATCAGATTTGCGTTTAATAAGGTAAAGCCAGGTAAAGCTCTAAGCATCAACGAAACTGATATAATAATTGTGACCACTGACAGAAGTCTGAGCAGGACCCCATACATCAGAGAAAACAAGTTCTAAAGGATGTTTAACCTCACGATTGGACTCTGAAAAAGGAAGTTGATGACTTTTCCCTTGCTGACAAGCATCACACACTGCTACATCTTTATTACTAGACATGCTAGGAAGCTCATGACGACGCAAAACATGACGAACGATAGGTGTGGCCGGGTGACCAAGACGAGCATGCCACTGTGACGGAGATACCCGAACTCCACTGAACACACGAGCGACACCAGGATGCTCCAAACGATAGAGGCCCTGGCACAACCGCCCGCTAAGAAGAATGTCCCTCGTGCCCCGATCCTTAATAAAAAGATCAAAAGGATGAAATTCACAAAGCACATTATTATCACGTGTGAGTTTAGGAACAGAAAGAAGATTACGTGTCACAGAGGGAACTCTAAGCACATTACGAAGCTGAAGACTCCTATTTGCATGCCTAGTAAGAATAGATGCTTGACCAATATGAGATATATGCATACCTGCTCCATTGGCAGTGTTGGCCGAGAGGGAGCCGCTGCTCCTGGAGCGACGCGTCTCAACCCGTTGCTCAGTGAGAAGGAGACGGGAAAAGACCTCGTGCGCCATCATGGGTGTGGAGTTGCCCCGCTCGTTAATGATCTCGACTAAGGCATCATACTCCTCATCAAGACCATTGACAATAAACGAGTTGAACTCGGAGTCAGTAAGGGGCTGTCCAATAGAAGCCAGCGTGTCGGCGAGGCCCTTGACCTTGTTGTAGAACTCGGTGGCAGTGGAGTCAAGTTTCTGACACTCCCCAAGTTAACGACGGAGCGAAGAGACACGAGCCTGCGACTGTGCTGCAAAGGAGCGCTCAAGGATGGTCCAAGCCTCATGAGACGTCTTGGCGAAGACAACAAGACCGGCAACGGCCGGAGTGAGCGACCCTTGGATGGAGGAGAGGTTCGCTTAGTCTTGCCCCATCCAAACACGGTGCGCCGGATTGTAGACCGGGCCGTGCACGCTGTCGATAAGCGCAGGAGGACAGGGGAGAGAACCGTCGACGTAGCCAAGCAGGTAATGACTCCCAAGAAGCGGGAGGACCTGCGCACGCCAGAAGATGTAGTTGTCC
>NW_021196436.1:0-2004 GCF_002162155.2 Triticum dicoccoides
GTCACTGGGCCAAAGAATGCCACAGGAAGGAAAGGGAGCAGCGGGAGCAGCCGGACCAACAGGCGAACGTCGCCCAGGTCAATGTCGAGCAGCCGGGCTTACTGCTGGCCACCTGCATGGTGGTGAACGGTGAGAGCGCGAATGGTGGCGCACGTGAGCCGGGCACGGAGATCTTCCTCAACGAAGCTCGGGTCGTGCCCGTGGCGACGAACGACGACAGGTGGTACCTCGACACTGGCGCTAGCAATCACATGACAGGGCGCCGTGACATGCTCTCGGAGCTCGACGAGACGGTACGAGGTACTGTATGTTTTGGTGACGGCTCGGTCATGCAGATTTGTGGGCGCGGCGTCGTGCTCTTCACGTGCCGCAACAGTGAACATCGCGCGCTCGCCGACGTCTACTACATCCCACAACTACGCACAAGCATCGTCAGCGTTGGGCAGCTCGATGAGCACGGCTGCAAAGCTGTGATCGAGGATGGGGAACTCTGCTTGTATGACAGGCAGAGGCTGCTGCTCGCACGGGTGCGGCGGACGAGCAACCGGATCTACGCCGTGGCTCTAAACTTGGCCGCTCCCGTGTGCCTCCTCGCCGGAGTTCAGGACGATGCCTGGAGGTGGCACGCAAGGTTCAGGCACCTGCACTTCCGCGCACTGTATGATCTCGGTGCGAAGGGCATGGTGCGCGGTATGCCAGCGATCGCGCACCTCGACCAGTTCTGCGAGGCCTGCACCATCGAGAAGATGCACTGCACGCCCTTCCCGTGCACGTCGCCGTACCGAGCGGAGAGCGCGCTCGAGCTTGTGCACGGCGACTTGTGCGGCCCGATCACTCCGGCGACGGTCAGCGGTAACAAGTATTTCCTGTTAATAATTGATGATTTCAGCAGATACATGTGGCTTGAGGTACTGAAAACCAAGGATGAGGCGTTTTGATACTTCAAGAAGATCAAGGCACACGCGGAGATGCAGGGAAATGCCAGGCTCCGGGCGTTCCGCACAGACAGAGGAGGCGAGTTCACCTCGAACGAATTCGCCGCCTACTGTGAAGAGCTGGGGATCCAGAGGAACACAACGACGCCGTACTCTCCTCAGCAGAACGGAGGAACCAGACCGTCGTGGAGATGGCGCGCAGCCTCATGAAGGCCATGGGCATGCCGTGCGCATTCTGGGGCGAGGCCATGCGCACCGCCGTCCACATCCTCAACCGGTCGCCGACCAGAAGCCTGCAGGGCATTACTCCTTATGAGGCGTGGCGCAAGAATAAGCCGGCGGTGGACTACTTCCGCACCTTCGGCTGCGTCGCGCATGTCAAGCTCATCGGACCAGGGGTGACCAAGCTGGCGGACAGATCGCGCCCTGGCATCTTCTTGGGGTACAAGCCGGGGACGAAGGGTTATCGGGTGTACGACCCGGTCGGCAAGCGTCTATACATCACACACGATGTGCGCTTCAAGGAGGAGCGGCGCTGGGACTGGAGCAAGGACAGCGGCGGCTCGGCGCACGCCCGCGAGTTCACTGTCATCTACTCCGACGCGGGTGCGCCCGTAACCACGACCTACACTGTGTCGCACGAGGCAGTGGGGTCACCGCGGGCGCCTGCGACGCCAACTACACCAAGCACACCAGTCCCAGTGCAATCCCCTCGGACGCTCGTGTCCGGCGAGTCGAGTGTGGGCGCGTCGAGTGCGTCGAGCGTGCCAGCATCAGCAAGTGCCAGTCCGTCTATGCCGACACTGAAATTCTACGACCCCGAAGACGGGTGGGTGACTCCGCCCACCGTTGAGTCGTTCGATGCCGAGGGGGTGCCCGTCCACTTCAAGTCGATGGAGTACGTGATCGATCACGCTCTAGAGTGCACGCTGGAGTACAATGGGCTCTGTCTCTCTGCTGCAGAAGAGCCTGCGTCCGTCGACGATGCTCTGGAGGAGCCAGCGTGGCGAAACGCGATGGAGGCAGAGATGGAGTCCATCCGCTCCAACAACACCTAGGAGCTTGCCAC